>NW_025397470.1:0-7070 GCF_016433145.1 Gracilinanus agilis | reverse complement strand
TATATATATATATATATATATATATATATATATATATACATATATTTTTTTTAACCACTTTGTAGACATAAAGACCAGTAAGTAGTAGTAATAGTTGACTAGCTGGAGACATTGACTTTTCTCACTCCCTCTTATATATGCCTTTGTCTTGGTTGCTGCAGGTTTAAGGAATTCACCAGTAAACATATACACTTGATGTGTTATCGGATCTGCGTCCGTGCCCTAACGGCTATCATTACTTACCATGACAGGTGAGACAGTTACAAAATTTAGGGATGAAAATAGATTAGTGATCAGAAACAGAGGTAACAGTACCAGTAATAGGTACCACTTTTTGTGACTAGCAAAAGGACATTTTTCTGAGCCTTTTTAGAACCACTATAGTTCTTGATGTTTAATTCTGGTTCAGGTTATTTCAAGATCAGGTTGATTCAGGATCAGGGACTGATGAATTGATTGGTACAGGTTGTTGGCTGAATAAGCTCTTCTATGGCCTACCCTTACCAAGCCCACCCTCACCAATCCCAATCTCAAAATTGAGAGATCTCTCCTCAGTTCAAATCCTTCCTTTTATACCCAAGCCTCAACTGCCTTGGCACCTGCCAGCTCCTACCAGCTCAGTTCATTCTATATTCTAATGAGGTAACTGTCCATCATCTTGATTTCCACATGACTGTGCAATTTATCATTACATGTGAGGTGGGGGGATTAGGACCAAGTTCTTCATTTTCCGTCTAGTTGAACAAATTGCTATGAGGAAGCTCCTGTTGTCTCTCTGTAGTGGGTATATGGGGCTGCAGATACAAAGATGAGCAAGTTGGTTCCAGTCATTTATGAAGCGTGTGCTCTCTATGCTAGACTTTAGGGATACAAATATGATGAGTGAAATAATCCCCACTTGCAAGGCATTTACATTCCACTCAGTGAGATAAATGTAAAGAGAACAAATTAAAATAAACATAAAGCAGGGAATGGTGGTTTGAGAGGGAAGTCACTAAAAGTTAAAGGGATCAGGAGAAGCTTCATGGAGAAGACAATACTTGAGCTGCATCTTGAAGAAAGAAGGGGATTCTCTGAGTCACAAATGAGAGAGTAAGATCCAGCTATTGTTCCACTGTAGTTCCAGCCCTCCAATTATCAGAGGAAATAAGGAATGCATATAACCAAGAAGAATGTTAGTTATAATTTTGTATCATTTCAAACCAGGGAAAACCGACCCCGGAATGGCGGCATCTGTGTAGCCAATCATACCTCTCCTATTGATGTTATCATTCTGGCCAGTGATGGCTACTATGCCATGGTAAGAAGTCCTTTCTCCATTGCTTTTTTATGGCTTAATTATTAATACAGGCTAAAGCTGGGAAAGTGCTTAGACCCTAGGTAGTTTTTTTCAGTGTCTTTTCAAAAGCACACACACACATATGCCAGTTTGGTGGATTACCTCCTTCCAAGATGCTTTCTTTGTCCCTAGGGATTTAGCGACCACTTTGCAACCTTGTTGGTGACATTCTGAGCAGAAACTGCCCCAGGTTGCTGAAAGTGTGGTTAGAGGTTTCACTTCAGACCTCCAGGTAGATGTTGGAAAGGGGAGTGGGATACCTGAAAAGGGATCTGGATTCAAGGGCAGATGGGATTGTACTGTCCAGGGTGGGGGGTGGTTTTCACTCAAGATATACAAATCATTCTAGTTCTATGGGATTCAGCTGTATTGGTAGCTAGTAGCTATCCCTCTGGTACCACTGATTGAAAGAAGACATTTAATGTTCATGGGGCAAGGACAAACCTGATGTGCAATAAAATGTAAAGAGGGTGAGTGGTTGGGACACTGACATTATCTTCAGAACCAGGACTTTCTTAGTATTAAAGAACCATATCCTGGGACTCCAGCATTTGTGTGAGGATAGCTTCACTAATAAATCTTCCTTGGTCTGAGATTAGGTGGGCCAGATTCATGGGGGACTGATGGGTGTGATTCAGAGAGCTATGGTGAAGGCCTGCCCTCATGTGTGGTTCGAACGGTCTGAAGTGAGAGATCGCCAACTGGTGGCTGAAAGGTAAATGTTGCTATAGCTAATAAGTCTCCTGGGAAGAGGGCCCAAACATAATTCAGTAAACATTAAGTATTCACCATGTACAAAATTTTGACTGATATTAGTGATGATGCAGCGTGGATGGGACTATTGCCATACCTTTCACAAAATATTATTTGATACCATTATCAAGGACTTGATGGAACCATATTTTTTTAAAATATTTTTTTCTTGATATTTTTTTATTACTTTGTCTAAGTTTCCTTCAGCATCTCTCCATATTGAGTCTTATAGCATCAATTTTTCACCAGTAAAATCTGTATTGTATATACCCACTGTATGGGGCACTTTGTTCATTGACTAGCCTTCTGTTTCGAGTTTTCCCTTGGGTTGTACAAAATGTTAGTACGGCATTTAATAGGTATATGAATGAAGTATGTAGTTTGTATCTTTCTTGCCCTTGGCGGTGTTGCCCATCCTTGATTGAGCCCTCACAAATCATGAACCATATGTTTATTATAGCATCTAAAACTGTGTCAAATGCCTATAGGTCCTTAATACATAAGTCCAATAATATCTTGATAATGATAGAGATAGTCTTTCCTAAAATTTAGTTTTCTTTTTTTCTTAATCCGAAGACTGAGTGAGCATGTACAGGATAAGAACAAGCTACCTATCCTCATTTTCCCAGAAGGTGAGTTAATAGGGGTAATAATGGAGAGGGGAAATTGAGTGACAAATAAAACAAATGATTTTTGTGTGAGAAGACCATAGGGAAAAATTCATATATTATGATACTTTAGGGTGAAAGTCACTTTTCCTTGTTAACCTTGGCAGTAATATACAGTAGGGCCCTTGTATCCACAGAGATTATATTCCAAGGTGATCTGTGAATGGCCGAAATCCACGTTATAAGCTGACACTTGCTGACCCCCTTATAAAAAGTGGTTTCCTTTTATATACGTACATATAGTAAAGTTTAGTTGATTAATTAAACACTAAGACATTACTAACATTAAATACAGCAATAAAGTATCTATTATACAGTATTATAGTCATCCCTGCTTATCTCTAGGATATACTTCCAAGATCACCCTTCTCCACCACCCTGCCCCTACCCCTGTGGATGCCTGAAACCTGTGGACAGTTCTTGCCTTAACTTTTTTTTTTTTTTTAATTTTTTAAATCCTTAACTTCTATGTATTGACTTATAGGTGGAAGAGTGGTAAGGGTGGGCAATGGGGGTCAAGTGACTTGCCCAGGGTCACACAGCTGGGAAGTGTCTGAGGCTGGATTTGAACCTAGGACCTCCCGTCTCTAGGCCTGGCTCTCAATCCACTGAGCTACCCAGCTGCCCCCTCTTGCCTTAACTTTTAACACCTACATTAACTTTACTATATAATATTGTGCTCTCTCTTCTGGATCCTGTCCCTTGGCTAGGTGTTCCATGGGCTTCCACTTCTTCCACCAAAATAAAACCTCCAAGAGAAAGCAGAAGACCCAATGTACAAGGAGAGACTGCCACCATGGGTAGCTCTCTTTTGCAGGTACAGAGAGAGGAGACCTTGACTCCACTCTACTTATTGGCCACCCACCTGCCCACAGACATGTTTGTTTTCTGTCTATTTGCATATGTTCTTGAACCATGTGATGGTCCTCCTCCTTCATCCAGTGGCAGTCCCCCTTCCTGCCTCCCTTCTTCTCCTGAAATGACTGTGGGTAATTGAAACCTTGAAAAGCAAAACTTAGGATAAGGGGGAACTACTGTAGATGGTGTCCCTTGTTGGCTTTTACTGTCCTTTCCTATCCATAGTGTTTAATGGGGCCTGAATTTCATAGAATTTTAATCATTTAGCCCAACCCACTTTTTGATACAGGATCCATTTTGCAGTATTCTTGACAAATGGTCATTCTAGTCTATAGCATTTCTAGTTGAACTGTTTTAAGACTTCCTGCGAACTTTATAAGCATTCTGAGTCTCTCTGACCTTTGAATTTTTCATGTGCATGTGCCATTTGAGAGAAATAATTTCCTTGTGAAAGGAGTGTCTGGAGTAGGACAGGGTATTTCTATGTCAGACTTCCTTTAATCTTTTAATTGAGAGGATGGTAAGAGTACGTGGGATTTATTGTCAGGAATTTTTATCATTTGAAGAGCTCTTTAAAGAAGAGCAAGAGGTAGAGGTAAGAGGTAAAGCCTTTCCAGAAAAGTGGAAATTGTGTGTAGCTCTTCTTGACCCATAATTTCTAGAGTACAATTTATATATGTGAGGTTAAGGAGAAAGAAAATAGCATTTTTTTTTTCTTTTAGGAACCTGCATCAACAACACATCGGTGATGATGTTCAAGAAAGGCAGTTTTGAAGTTGGAGCCACGGTTTATCCTGTAGCTATCAAGGTACAAAACCTGCCACTTTTAAGAGAACCTAGTTATTTACCTTTGAGGTGGTTCAGATGGAATTATGGATTGAATTACAGATGGAAGACGAAATTAAAGAACAAGGGTCACTAATGACTGGGCCAATCATTTTCCAGTAGTGTAGCTTGTTAGATTGAACTGAACTAATTGTGCCTAGAGTATTAGAGAAAGAGAAAGCTTAATTTTCTATAGTGGAGCAGAAGAAGGAAATTCTTTAACTTAGGGCTAAGTTGTATAATTTTTCCTTCTCCAGACCTGGTGGAAAAATGGTAAATGTTTAGCATAAAAAAAGCTTTTTTTTAATTTAAAGTAAATTTTCATTTGCACTTACTATTGTATCTCTTCCTCAGACCACTTCCACTTCCCAAAGACCCATTCCTTCTAATAAAGAATTTAAAAGGGAAACAGGGCAGGGGAAGCAAAGTTAAAATAATCCATATATTGAACAGAAAAAGAAAAAGGTGATGTTTCTACACCCGAGAAGATATTTCTTCATAGCTCTCCTCAGGGGTCAAACTTTGGTTATTACAGTTTTTCAACATTTCTTTTTGACTTTTTGTTATTGCTTCATTCCATTCATATTTTTGTAGTCTTCTAGCGTGTATATTATTTTCCTGGTTCTGCTTATTTCTTTTTTTTAATCATGTGTCTTTCCATACTTTACCATTTTCATTATTTTTGGTGCTTTCATTACAGCACTGTAATATTTTGTTTAGTTATTGTTGCATAATTCCAAATTATTTTTCAGAAGTTAGACCATGTTTTGATGATTACCCCCAGGTTTGATCCTGGTGAAATAATAGGAAGCTCCTAGAATTTATTGAATAAGAAAGTGACATGGCTATTGAAATAGTGGAAGCTTTAGGTGATGAGAGTCCGAACCAGACACTCAGACCAGGGTGCTGGCAGAGGACAGAAGGAGAGGTAGATAAAAGAGGATGCATAGGCAGAATCAACAGGCCTTGGCAACAGATTAGATATTGAGAGAGAGAGGAAATGAGGAATCACTGGCGAACACCTAAATTGGGAGGTTGGGAGTGATATCCTTGAAAATAATAGGGAAGTTAGGAAGAGGGGAAAGATATTAAGTTCAGTTTTGGAAATTTTGAGTTTGATTCTTCCAAGATATCCAGGTCAAGATATCCAGTATCCATTCAGAGATTATAAATGAGGTCAGGAGAGAGGTTAGGACCAGATAAATAGATCTAAGAATCATCAGCATAGAGGTGATAAGATCATTAAGCGAAATGGAGTAGGAGAAGGGAAAACAGGACAGAGTTGGCTGACATGACCATGATTAGATGCTACTTGAATGAAGATCCAACAAAGGAGACTAAGAAAGACTGGTCAGATTAGTAGGAAGAGAACCATAGAAGAGTGATGTCCCAAAAACCTAGAGGGAAGAGAGTTTCAAGTAGGAGAGAGGTCAAAAAGAAAGAGGATTGAGAAGGACATTGTTAGTAATAGGGAAGAGATTTGTTCAAAAAAAGAAAAATCATTGTGAGATGCAAACTGACTCCTCACGAGTGATCTTCCAAGGACAGATAGGTAGCAATGGTGGATAGAGTGCTAGTTCTAGAGTCAGGAGATCCTGGGTTCATATGTGGCCCTCAGGTACTTCCTAGCTATGTGACTTTGGGCAAGTCACTTAACCCCAATTGCTTAGCTCTTAATGCTCTTCTTTATTAGAAATGATAAGGGTTATAAAAACATTTTTTAAGTGATCTTCCAACTAAAGTTATATTGAACCAGGACCTCCATCATAACATTCATAACATTAAAAAGGCACCTGAGTACGTTGATGCCTAAACATTTGATGGGGATAAGTGACTTCATGGCACCCTGGTTTTCATTTATCTTTCAGTATGACCCACAGTTTGGAGATGCTTTCTGGAATAGCAGCAAATATGGGATGGTGAACTATCTTTTAAGAATGATGACCAGCTGGGCAATTGTCTGCAGTGTTTGGTATCTTCCCCCTATGACCAAGGAGGTGAGCACCTATTTAGAGAGGGTTTGTTCTTATTTGACTTCTTATAACCATAAATCACATTTTGATGAATAGTAATTACTTTTTTTCTCATAGATAAATGAAGATGCGATCCACTTTGCAAATCGGGTGAAGGCAGCCATTGCCAGGCAGGGAGGACTTGTGGACCTATTGTGGTGAGTGAAGAAGCAGACTTCCTCTTACACTTTTATGAGAGCATAGGCTCCTAAAATGTGATCATTGCACCTAATTATGGAAGATGAGGATGTTTCCCATCAGCTAAATGAAGTAAGTTGAGTAGTTTGATTCCTGTGCATTCCTAAGGCTGAATCATTTTCAGCCAAAAAAACTTACCATCCGCTGTGTGTAGATCTTTTGACCTCCATAAGCAGTCTGTGCATAGACTCTGGTCCAATTCTATTAGCCTTCTTCTTGTTGCTCATCCAAGAGGTTCCATCACTATGCTCTTGCTTTGATTTTCCTGTCCCTAAGATGCTCTCCTTCCTAACCTCCACCCCTTAGAAGCCCTGACTTTCTCTGTCTCTTTCCTATTTCATATCTCTCTCTCTCTCTCTCTCTCTCTCTCTCTCTCTCTCTCTCTCTCTCTCTCTCTCTCTCTCTCTCTCTGTCTCT
>NW_025397469.1:0-2338 GCF_016433145.1 Gracilinanus agilis | reverse complement strand
TATATATATATATATAGAGAGAGAGAGGGGGGGGGAGAGAAATAGATATAGATGTGTAAGGCTTACATACTTCATCCAGAATGATATAATACAACATACTAAATGCATGTGCAGTTATGAGAATCCAGCAGACTTCTCTTAAGTCAGCCATTAGAGATTTGCACAAATATGTTCAACAATGCCATTCTTCTAAATTTTTTTTATGAAATACATTTCTTCAAAAACGTTTATGTTGTGACCCTGGGCAAGTCACTTGACCCCCATTGCCCACCCTTACCACTCTTCCACCTATGAGCCAATACGCAGAAGTTAAGGGTTTAAAAATGTTTATGTTAACGTATTATGTACACTATTATTTTTTAACTAACAAATAAATATTTTAAAATGTATTAGTTTTAATTTCTAATATGGAAATATCAATTGATATAATCCACATAAACTAAAGCTCTTTGGGGGGATGGGGATGGGGATGGAGACAGACCTCAATAATTTTTTAGCTTAAAGACGTCCTGAGGCCAAACCATTGTCCTGGGCTTACTCCAGAATGCCTTTCAGCTCTTCCATTTTGTGGTTTGGTGGTAATATTTTAATGTCTTAGAGGTTTAGTATTAAATCTTTCTGAAGAACTTTTTTAGTGAGTAGATACATCTGATAATTTAATTATTCCATAGATATTTTGTCATCCTTTTCAGCTAGAAGCTCTTTATGAAATCCAGTTGTTTGTGTATTTTTCTTCATTTCTTTCCATCCTTTCTTTTTCCTTCTTTCTTCCTTTATCTCTCTTTTTTGTTCTTTCTTCCTTCCTTTCTTTCCTTTTTCCTTCTTTCATTCAGTGAGTTAAGAGTGGGCAAAATGAGGAAAAGATGGCAAATCAATGATTTCTTCATCACTTTTCAAGCATCAATTCTAGAAGTTCCAGGTCTCAAAGAGCCTAGAAATTCTATCCTCTATTTACACACTTTACCCAAAGGGAAGGCTGGGGTTGGGTTGAGGGGGAGTAGCTAAAGCCAGGCATGACTTAGATGACACCATGGCTCAGACAGGAGTCAGGGATATCTGAATTCAAATCTAGCCTCAGATACTTCCTAGCTATGTGACCTTGGACAAGTCACTTAATCTCTATATGACTAGAAGGCAGCTATGTAGCCCAGTAGATAGAGGGCTGGTCTTGGAGTCAGTAAGATCTGAGTTCAAATTTGGCCTCAGATACTTCCTTTTTTTTTTTTAAAAGAAAAACCTTAATATCTGTCTTAATAATAATTGGAAGGGCAAGGGCAGGCAAATAGGATTAGGTGACTTGCCCAGGATCACACAGCTAGGAAGTGTCTGAGGCTAGATTTGAACCCAGGTCTTCCTAACTCACACATGGCTCTCTAGACACTATTCCATCTAGCTGCCCCCAGCCACTTCCTAGCTGTGTAACCTCTGATTGCCTGGCAAAAGGATCCACTGGACATAGATTGGGCAAACCATTCCAGGATCCTTGCCAAGAAAATCCCAAGGAAAGCGATGGTTCATGGGGTCATGAAGAGTTGGATGCAACTGAACAAGAATAACAAGAATGCCAGGAAGACTGATTTAGCCCAAGATAGCACTAGAACATCAGCAATAATTCTTTCTTCCATTTGAAAGAAAGTCCATGGACACAAAAGCCTCTGAACCATTGCTCATCTTCTCAAATGATATCATTATGCCCATGAAACATTAGCAGCTCCATGAGATATGTTCCATAGGGAAATTCTCTTTAGGAGGGACCATGGCTAAATGTCTTCTCGATTTCTTTAAAGGGCTATCTTTTTTATAGTCGGCCAGGAAAAGTGAAAAAATTACATTTGCTCTTTTCTTTTTCTGGATGTGCCCATCATTTTAGCTTTATTATATCTTAATTGTAAAGGCAGCATGGTGTTATCAATAGAGGATTGGCTTTGGAGACTGGAAAGCCTGGGTTCTGGTCTTGGCTCTGATCCATACTGGCTGCGGGACCATGAGCAATTCATTTCAGTTCTGAGCACCCACAGACAACTATTTAAGACTCTTAAGTTAACAAATGACTTACCTAACTGCATCAATGTGGGTAGTTTCCATACTGGGAATCGCCTAACCTGATAAAATCACAAATGGCCCTCTTGTTCTAACTGTTGGGGTTTTTGTGAGTCCTTGGGTCTCTTCAGACCATTCTCTTACATCCTGATTTCTTTCTTTTGACATGTTCACTTTTCTTTATTCTGCACATTGTATCGAGCAGTTCTACAAAGCAGCAGAATTATTTCCTCATGGGCAAAGAGCAGAGAGCCAGCCAAGAGAGTAGCAAAAGTTCTTTAAAAATAAATATAATTAT
>NW_025397468.1:0-5717 GCF_016433145.1 Gracilinanus agilis | reverse complement strand
GAGAGA
This sequence comes from Gracilinanus agilis, assembly GCF_016433145.1. NCBI lineage: Eukaryota > Metazoa > Chordata > Mammalia > Didelphimorphia > Didelphidae > Gracilinanus > Gracilinanus agilis. Next base: position 5,711 of record NW_025397468.1, on the reverse strand, counting down.
GAGAGAGAGAGAGAGAGAGAGAGGAAGAGAGAGAGAGAAAGAGAGAGAGAGAGAGAGAAATTGATTGAGCACTTAGTGAGGCTGCTCCCCTTGGATAAGGACCCTCTCTGTGAAAGGTGCTGATTGCTTTTGCCTGCTAGGAGGGGACACTTTGTTTATAATCTCAGCCTCTCCTCCAATTGACAATCAGAATGATTGGCACTGAATTCTACACAAAGAACTTGGGGACAATTCTGGTTAACTATTATCTGTACTTTAGCTTCCCCAGAGGTTTATGAATAGGGAAAGTGAAAGAGGCATGACAGCTATTCTGTACTGCTCCAACTTTCTCACCCTATTGATCAGGATTTCTCAATTCACATTTCCTCTAAAAAAAAAAAAAAAAAACCCTTCACTTCCACTTTATAGCCTCCTAAGTAGAACTCTATAGCTCCTTTTTCTCTCCCTCAGAATTTCAACTGATTTTCAAAATTGAAAGGGAGGGACTAAACCAGGAGTCAGGAAACAATGGTTTAATCATCGTTCTGCCACTAAGAGACTGTGTGACCTAGAACAAGTTACTTTCCTTCTCTGGTACTCAGTTTTCCCCTCTATGCAAGAGATATGGATTAAATGATAGTAAAGGTATAATTTGGCCCTAAAAGTGTAGTCTTTAAGATACTCTTGACTCCAAGCCTGGCATTCTGTCTACTGCCCCCCTTTATCAATTTTCAGATAGCTATGTTGTAAAGAATTCTCATCTCCATTTCCTTCAGTGATCAAGTTCAAGTGACCTCAGATACTTCCTAGCGCTGTGACCTTGAGCAAGTCACTTAACCCCCATTGCCTAGCCCTTAACTACTCTTCTGCCTTCAGATACTTTAATTAAAAAAAAGAAGAAGAAAATAAATAAGTGAAGGGCCATCATGTGGAAAAGGCTTGATCTATTTAGCCCTGGAGTGTGTAAGTAGCATACTGGGTAGAATTTACAGAGGTAAACTGAAGATCAACATAAAGAAAAACATGCTAATGATGAGAACTTTCCCAGAACAGAGTGAAATGCCTCATGGAAAATTAAGAGCCCAGTCACTGGAGACTTTGAACAGAGGCTAGCATCATTTGTCAAGGCTGTTGTAGGTAAGATTCATGCTTTGAGTAGGTGTTGGAATAGATGACCTCTTAAGTCCCTTTCTCATCTGTAAGTAATTCAAAAATTCTATAGCAGAGAACAGAGTGTGGATGGGGGTGGCAGGACTGATTATAACTACACTTGTAAGTTCTCCAAGGCTAGAAAGAATCTCTCTGTGAAGTTGGCTTTGACCTCAATTGGATCTTGAGGTATTTAGGATTCCATTAGTATAGCTTCCCCACCCCAAGAGTCCTCAGTCAGAATACAGATGGAATTCTCCAGATTTTAAAGATGTAAGCTCCTGTACTCTCCACCATCACCTCCGCTTCCTTCTCCCAGCCCCCTATCCTTGGGGGTTCTGTCCTCCAATTTATCCCTGGGTAGAGTGCCTTGAAAAGAAAACCACGGACCCTGACAATTCTAAAATGGTCCAGCTACACTATCTCATCCATTCCCTTTTGTAATCAAGCTTATAAAGAGCTGTTCAAAATGTCACAAATAAAAGGAAATTGAGATAAAGACAGAAATGAACAGGTCAATGCTGGAACTAACCACAGTCAACTATGAATCTCCTTTTCTGTTCTTTTTATATGGAAATGTCCATGCCTGTTCCTGTTAGTTAAGTTTGATAACAAAAAAAAATTAATTTTTAAAAGGTTAGGAAAACATGTAATTGGTAAAAATAAAATATCTTTACCAAAAAAAAGAGGTTAGGAGTACAATATATGATCATACACTAGGGTAAAACTAATTGACCCACGTAACCACAAACCTGAGACATGACTTTATTAGTCCAATCGCTGCTCCAACCAAACAGGCTAACCAGACTGGTGGTATGGAAGCTAGAAACGAGGCAAGATGTCTGAGTGGACTAGAGTGGTCGAGTATGAAGGTCCCTTCTGCAAAATATATGTTAGCACTAATGGCTGAAATCAGACAACCAGAATTCATTTCTTGGTATTAAAGTTTCTTCCTCTATTAAAATGCAACTGCCCCCAAGGAAGGTTACACAGTGGATAATCAATAACTAACACCTTAAGATGAGTGAATTTATCACTTCATACCCTAAAAAAAAATACAGTATCTCCATGCAGTGTTTCTCAGAACTATCTCTACTTTCGATCTCAATTGAATTTCAATCTCAATTTGGTTCCAATTGGTGTCCCTAATTAGAATGAAATATTTCTTTCCCTGAAATAATAAGTGGCTATTCTGCAGCATACTGAGTGTCTATTGCTGAAAAGGAATTGGAGAGAAGACTTAGAGGCAAAAGCAGAAAACTAATCTTTGTCCTGCACTGTCACTTGACTGCAGCCCAAATGTTAATTAAAGATGGCTACAAAAATATGTTATTTTGATCATTTTCCAAAGGGCAGTTGAATTAGAATCTGGGTTTAATCTGCTTTCAATAAGTATGAAACTATTTTTCCTGGTGCTAAAAACTACAAAACATTTGAACAGAGAGCAGTGAGGTTTGAAGGCTAAAGCTGATACTTGCTAACTATGTGATCTTAGTCAAGTTTATACTCTGTTTCCTCAGTTTCCTTTTACGTACTGAACTTGTAGCCCAGCCTTGACACTGGGTTTAAATTGGGGGATAACCAAAAGAATCATATCTTTCTTTGGTTTGTTTTACTCCCACCCATAGTAAGACCTTGTTGTATGCACATAGACCAAAGACCCAATATGCACCCAAGCTTATGATATGAATCCAATGGTTCAGAGTCTTTCCAGTGGATAAACGAACTTGAGGTGCTAGATAGACAATCAGCTTCACAATGGAACTACATTGTCCAGGCCCACAGTCAAGAAGACTCCACTTAGTTGAGTTCAAATATGGCCTGAGACATTTATTAACTGTGTGACCCTGGGCAAGTCACTTAGCCTTGTTTCCTCATCTGTAAAGTGAGCTGGAGAAGAAAATAGCAAAACAATCCAGTTTTTTATTTTTGGCCAAGAAAATCTCAAATGGAGTCAGGAAGAGTCAGAAATGACTGAAAAACAAATTTTTCTCTCTGTCCACAGTAATAAGCAAACTCTAGTTATGAGTCTTTCATCTTTGTGACTCTTCAACACATATATTTTCTGTATTAGAAAATTATATTGTGCTACACTCTATAGGGCTCATAGTAGTCATATGCCTGGGGTGAGACCTACAAGATAGAATCAAAAGCATATAGGTATGCTGTGCAGGGAACATGGTAAAAATCACTTTTTCTAAGAATCCAAGGACATTATTAGAACCCCTGACCTAAAGTCAAGAAGACCAGAGTTCAAAACTAGCATTAGAGGGGACAACTGGGTAGCTCAGTGGATTGAGAGCCAGGCCTAGAGATGGGAGGTCCTAGGTTCAAATCTGGCCCCAGACACTTCCTAGCTGTGTGACTCTGGACAAGTCACTTGACTCCCATTGCCTAGTCCTTACCACTCTTCTGCCTTGGAGCCAATGGTAAGGGTTTTAAAAAAAAAGAAAAAAAAACCTAGCCTTAGACACTTACTAGTTGTATAACCCTGAGCCAATCAGTTAACCTCTGCTTGCCTCAGCTTCCTCATCTGTAAAATACGAATGATAATATCACCCATCTCACAAGGTTATTGTGAGGGTCAAATGACATAATAATTATAAAACACTTGAACAGTATCTGGCACACAGTAAACACTAGAAATGTCAATTATTATTATTATTATTATTACTATTATATAATTAAACATAAATATTATTCTACCCTAAGCAAAGTGGTCATCCGGACCAAATCAGCTCCTGTCTTATCACAGAATCCCTCATTCTAGTTATTTCTCCTTACCATAGACTCCTAAAACTATCCTTCTCCTAATCTGATCTAAACAAGCCCATCTTTCAAGGTTTGGCTCAAGTCAATCCTTCTCCATGATGCTCACCTATGCTTTCTGTTGTAAAATTTAAATTAATATCAATAACTCCAGGTTCTTATTTTCCATAGAGTTTTTATTATAATCACTAAAGACAGAGAAAGCAGATTAAAGCCTAATCTAACCCAACTGACCACCACCTGACTCTCAGCCAGGCTCCTGGGGAAACAGAGAGAAGGAGCAGTGCCACACCAAAACTTTTATCCTCCATCCATTCACGCAGTGTTCACAAATGGGATGCTGGGTAAGATGAGCTGGGTCAGACAAGCCTTGGGGAGTAAATTCTATCTACACAATCCCCCCTGTGATTCTTTGGGAGACAAGCATGTTGAAATCTCCCAGATTTACATGCCTAGTCTCCCCAATGAATCATTTCAAATAACCAGCTTATATCTCTAAAGATCTCTTACAAGAAGTGCACACAATATTGCACTTTCTAAGGGGAAATTACAATAATTTGGGGATAAGAGGGAAATAAAAGAGAAATAGAGAAAAACCAATGGTTGGTAGGCACATTGACAAAAAAACAATGAGGGGGCAGGCCCCTTTGGCATAAAAGTTTACATTTAGAGTAAATGTATTCAACCCCCCCTCAGTTCAATTCACTACATCCCAAAGTTCATTCGAGATCTTTTGATGCTGTGTGTGGTTTCTACAGGCATCTCTATGGAGAATTCTACAAACAGTTCACTTTCTTGATTAGGGGAGTTAGCGAGTTTCTTTTCCTGAAATTACTCTCAAAAAGAAAAAAAATTTTAATCTTGAATTTTACAAAAATTATACACTGGGATACCCCAAATTCACTTGTTATCTCTTCCATTTACTTGTCAATTAATTGTGTATTAAATTGGTGACATCCCTGGAGTTATCTTTTTTTACATAGTGGATAACACATTGCATTTAAAGTGAGGAAGACATGAGTTTGAATCTCACTTCAGATATTTCCTAGCTGTTTGAGTCTAGGCAAGTCATTAACTTTCATTAACTGGAAAATAGAGTTAATAATAGTCCCTGCCTCACAAGGTTGCTGTGAGAGTCAAATGAAATAAAATTTGTAAAAAATTCTTAGCTTAGTACTTGGCTGTTGTTTGTCCTTCATTTTCAAAAAGGATCAAAGACATCACATGTCTTTACTTGTGCATGAATTGGATTTAAGTGAAACAAAGTCCCACCAAGTCATCAGCCTCACTCTCTTTTTTGGTACCTGGCAAATAGTTAGCACATTATAAATGATTACTTCTTTCCCCCTCTCTCCCTTTCCATAGACCAGTAACTTAACCCTTTTCAGCTTCTGTTTCTTCATCTATAAAATGGGGGTTTTAGCACCTATTTTTAAGTAGCAAATGAAATAATGCATGTAAAGCAACTTATAACCTTAATGTTATATATAATAATAGCTATTATCATTTCTGCCTTGCTTACCTCCAGGTACCCAGCCTCATCTAGATTATAAAGTCTAGATTATAAACTGGGTAGGAGGTGGGGCATCTGGATGGTTCAGTGGATGAGAGTCTATCCTAGAAACTAGATGTCCTAGGTTCAAATATGATCTCAGATACTTTCTAGCTGAGTGACCCTCGGCAAGTCATTTAACCCCCATTATCTAGCCCTTACCACCTTTTGCCTTGGAACCAATACACAGTAATGATTCTAAGATGGAGACAGAGACAGGAAGGAAGGAAGGAAGGAAGGAAGGAAGGAAGGAAGGAAGGAA
>NW_025397467.1:0-2721 GCF_016433145.1 Gracilinanus agilis | reverse complement strand
ACATATATATATACATATATACATATATATATATGTATGTATGTATATGATAACAGAGCAGAAATTTGAACCCAAGTCCTCTGATTCCAAAGCCTCTTTTCTTACCATGCCTCATTTCCTTATCTCTAAAACCTAGAGGCAACTAGCAAAATGGCTAGAGAGCTGGGCCCAGAGTCAGGAAGACCTGAGTTCAAATTTGACCTTAGATACTTGCTAGTTGTGTGATTCTGGGCAAGTTATTTATTTAACTTCTGCCTTAGTTTCTCAATTGTAAAATGGAGATAATAGAAGCACTGGCCTCATAAGGTTATTATGAGGATCAAATAAGATCATATATGTAAATTTCCTGGTGTTTAATAAATTTTTATTATCCTTCTCCTCCTCCTTCTTTAAAACAAAAATGTTAGACTAGATGAAGAGTTCTTAATTTTTGTGTGTGTCATGGATCTTTTGAACAATGTGGTGAAACCTATGGATCCTGTCCCAAAATAATATTTTTAAGTAATTGAAAGAAATTATAAGTTCAAGTTAGAGATTAGTAAAAATAAAGATATAATTTCCCCCCATCTGCATTTACAGTCCCCTTGGAGGCCTCTGGGTCCCCAGATTCAGAACCTCTAAATTAGATGATTTTTAGGATTTCTTTCAGCTCTAAAATTCTATGAGAAAGATGATAGTATCTTATAATGAAATCAAAGAAAGTAAAGAACCAAGCCTCCCCAAACTTTATTGGCAAGTAGGTGGAAGTAGAGTTTCTCTGATGCCAGATGAGGTAACATGGAATAAGTATGGATCATTCTGAAGATTCATCAAACTAAAGAAGTTTGTGTAGCCCAGCTCTTTCCTAGGGGAGCTAGAGAACTTTCTTAGAGAATAGGTATAACTTCTTGGTTTGGTACTCTTCAAAAAGGACCTTTCTATTCCTTTTGGGAATGTTCCTAGAATGTAGACTGAGTGAACTTGATCAAAATGAAAGAAACTTCTAGAACCCTGTTTAGATGCATTCAACTGTAAGGCACTGACATTTAAATATTGTCCTAAATGATGGTCCTCTCCTCAATAAATTACATAGATTAAGAATTAGGGCAGGAGTGGGGGCAGCTAGATAGCTCAGTGGATTGAGAGCCAGGCTTAGAGATGAGAGGTCCTGGGCTCAAATTTGGCCTCACTTTCTAGCTGTGTGACCCTGGAAAAATCATTTCACCCCCATTGCCCAGCCCTTACTACTCTTCTGCTTTGGAATCAATACACAGTATTGATTCTAAGATGGAAGATAAGGGTTTAAAAAAAAAAAAAAGAATTAAAGCAGATCTATGGGGCCCTCTTTCATTACCATGCAATGTTTAGAAGAGATTCAAGAATGAGTCTTTTTAAAAAAGAGGCACTTCACTTGGTGAAGCAAATAGCACGGAATCTTGGGACAGTCTTTTGCTCTTTTTAGCACTAGGAATTCTGAAATATAACTTTTATCACTTTAAGCAATAATAACAGCATACTGACAAATACTGCCCACATTAACCTTCTGTCATAGCTAAGGATTCCCTAAAAGGAATAAGATAAGCTGTGGGTGTAGCAGAGAATTGAGTTTAAGTTTCATCAGAATCTGAGGCCAGGAATTAAAATTATCTAATGTTCTATATAATATTTGAGAATTTATGGGGAAGGCCCCATCACTCCCAGCAGAGTTTCTCCCTCTGATCTGACCATCTTAACACTGACCCAGCTAAGCATGTGATTTAGGGGGTCTTAATTCCCTGTTCCTGGAGTATAGTGTTAAGTTTGGGAATCATTTAAAATGTGACTTGACAGAAATGAGACCCAAAAGGTATTTATCTCTTGGCTGCACTTTCTAGATCTCAGGTCTTTGTGGGATGTGGAGAGAAGGCCTAAATGCCTCTTGGTCATGTAGACCTTTATTTCCCTTGCTAAAGAAACACCACAGGATCAGGTGAGTTTTGAGGTCCTGCTTCCAAATGGTGACAATAAAGTCATCTGTGGACCTGGGCTGACCTAACAGCTGGCAATCCATCTAGTCCAATTAGTCACCCCAAGATGGAAGAGATGAGAGAACTTGATAGCAACCTTGTTCAACAAATTGAAGATGTGCTTCCCCAAACTCCCATTTCCAGTCTTTTCCTGTTTCTCTCCTACCAATGCTTTAAGACAGGATTCTTAGCCATTTTTGTGTTATAAACCCCTTTGTCAGTCCGATAAAACCTACACACTCCTCGTAATAATGGTTTTGAAAGCATAAAATAAAATATAAAGGATTACAAAGGCAACCAAGTATATTGAAAAACAATATCTACTGGAAGTACTCAGGTCATTCCCTATACCCTTTTCAAATGTTATTTCCTTTTTTCCAGTCTTGAAAGAGAGACATGGGGAGACTAACAGAGAAAGAGGAAATTTCTTTCCTCCTCAAGGAGATTACTTAGCATCCCTTTAGGGGATATAACAGGGAATAATAGGCAGCTAGGTGACATGGATATCACATTGCGCCTGGAACCAGAAAGACCTGAGTTCAAATTTGGCCTCAGACACTCACTGTATGACCCTGGACAAGGTACTTAACCCTGTTGGTCTCAGTTTCTTCGTCATATAATAAGAAGGAAATGGCAAACTGTTCCAGGATCTTTGCCAAGAAAACCCCAAATTGTGAGTGATAATATATACATATATATATATATATTTGTATATAGATAACCCAGTGAAATTGCT
>NW_025397466.1:0-1111 GCF_016433145.1 Gracilinanus agilis | reverse complement strand
CAATCAAACATAACAGACTTTACTAGCAGTAATGCAATGATCCAGGAAAACTCTGAGGGATTTATGAGAAAGAATGCTTTCCGTATCCAGAGAAAGAACTGTGGGAGGAGAAACACAGAAGAAAAACAACAGCTTCATCACATGCGTTATTGGGGATATGATTGGGGGTGTAGACTTTAAACAATCACCCTAATGCAAATATCAATAATATGGAAATAGGTCTTGATCAACATGTAAAACCCAGTGGAATTGCACGTCACCTATGGAGGGGGAGGGAAAGAACATGAATCATGTAATCAAGTAAAATTTTTCCTAATTAATCAATAAAATTAAATAAAAAAAAGAAAAAAAGAAAAAAAAGAAAACACTGAAAAGTATAGGCATAGAAGGACCTTTCCTAAAAATAATAAACAGTATATACATAAAACCCATCAACAAACATCATATGCAATGGGGATAAATTAGAAGCCTTCCCAATAAGATCAGGAGTAAAACAAGGATGCCCATTATCACCTCTATTATTCAACATAGTACTAGAAATGCTAGCAGTTGCAATTAGAGAAGAAAAAGAAATTGAAGGTATCAAAGTGGGCAAGGAGGAGACTAAGCTATCACTCTTTGCAGATGATATGATGGTCTACTTAAAAAAATCCTAGAGAATCAACTAAGAAGCTTGTAGAAATAATCAACAACTTTAGCAAAGTTGCAGGATACAAAATAAATGCACATAAATTATCAGCATTTCTATACATTTCCAAGACACTAGAGCAGCAAGAAGTAGAAAGAGAAACACCATTTAAAATCACCCCAGACAATATAAAATACTTGGGAATCTATCTACCAAAACAAACACAGCAATTATATGAAAACAACTACAAAACACTTTCCAAACAAATAAAACTGGATCTAAACAATTGGAAAGCCATTGATTGCTCATGGGTAGAACGAGCTAACATAATAAAAATGACAATTCTACCCAAATTAATTTACCTATTTAGAGCCATACCTATCAAGCTACCAAAAAATTTCTTTACTGAATTAGAAAAAACTATAACAAATTTCATTTGGAATAACAAAAAACCAAGAATATCAAGGGAAATAATGAAAAAAA
>NW_025397465.1:0-3915 GCF_016433145.1 Gracilinanus agilis | reverse complement strand
GCTTAGTGAAAATTCTTTTCTGAAAAGAAGAAATGGACAGATTTCTTCTTTTCTAGACTGAGATTCTGGAACATGTGTCCAAAGTCTCCCATTTCCAATTCCCCCCAGCCATCAGAGGGGGCTCATGTTGGGCATCAGGGAGTTGGGGCTCTGTCCTCACCCACGGGCAGGGGAGGAACGAACACTTCTTCTTTCTTCCTCTTCCTCCTCCTCCTCCACTAGTTCTTACCACTTTCAATGAGTAGCTTAAGTTAGGCCTCCCCGATGGGCTTTTAATTTGGATTTATTGCAGGCCATGATTGTATGTTAAACAAACTCCAGGCGATTATTAAAAACATGATTCTAGAGGTTTATTGTCTCAGCTCAGCCTTCCACAGAGCTCCCCCTGCTGTCTCTGTTGTGATTCTTTGGAGGGGGGGATAGGGGGGAACAGAGACCTCACAAAGAGTTCCTCATTTGCTCATTCTGTAGTCTTATTTCCTGTAGTCCTCAGAGAAACAGGCTAGGGGAGTCAGTGTGACACATGACACAGGGAGGTCTCCAGTGCGCTATGAAGTTCCTGGGGTAAGGTTTACAGGGTTTAGGATTCAAGATTTAGATCTAGAAGTAAACAGAGACTAATTTTTTCATTTTATAGAGAAGGAAACTGAGACTAAGAGAAGGAAAAGGACTTGTCTAAAGTCACATAGGCAGTAAATAGCAGAATTGGGATTTGAACTCAAGTTCTTTAACTCCCTGACTGTCTATCTATCTGCCCAGAATGACTTGATGAAAATCCCAGTGTTTTTTCTAGGACAACATCCCATCTCCTAGGAAAGAGCACAGATTGTTTCTATTTCCAGCTATGTCCATATTAGCTGTATGACCTTTGATAAATCAGCTACATTCAGAGCCTCAGTTTCCTTCTCTGCAAAGTGAAGGAGTTGAACTCTAAGAACTCTAATGTACCTTGAAGCTCTAACAATATATGTTAAGGTGGAGTGGGCTGGTTCTTCCCTGATGATTGATGAGAGGGATAACCTGGGTCTAGAGCCAGCCCCTTGGCCCAGAGATGTTTATGTATCTCCAGACACATGAACACACACACACAAGCAGCTGCTGGCTCCCTTTCTTACTGGCCACATGCTTCGATACTTCCTCAGGCAAACAGCTTTGCCAATCCCCAGTCCCGATGAATCTTTGATGAATTACAAGGGCAGGCGCTTTTAAAAAATTCAGAAAGGGATGGAGGTGGGGAGGGTGAGGGATGGGAGCCAAGCATCCCCTCTGCTGTCCTATGCTGGTTCTGCAGATGAAGCCTGGGGGGAAGCCAGTTGGGGGGAGCTAAGGATGAAAGAATGATGATGGAGCGAGGCTGCTACTCTAGACAAGACATCTCACTGTCTCCTGAAGGAAGGAAAAAGGATGTTAACTCCGGCACTCGAGACAGAACTATCCTTTCCAAGGAAAATCCTTCTACATCCTCTCCTGGTGAGGACCATGGGATACTAGGATCACTGAGAGGTTCTTTAGTCCAATGCCTGCATTTTCCAGACAAGGAAACCGAGACCTAGCAAGGTCCCAGACAAATGACTAACTAGCTCAGTGGTTCTGGGCAAATGAGTTAACCTCCCTGAGATTTAGCTTCTTTAACCATGGGCATACATACATATTTTGCCCCAGGATCACAACTCTCTTTTTTCCTTTTGAAACCTAACCTTCTGTCTTAGAATCAATACAATATATGGGTTCCAAAACAGAAGAATGATAAAAGCTGGGCAACTGGGCTTAAGTGACTTGTCCAGGGTCACACAGCTGGGAAGTGTCTGAGGCCAGATTTGAAATCAGGACTCCCATCTCCAAACCTGTCTCTTTATCCACTGAGCCACCTAGAGGTTCCTATTTATTATCCTTGCTTCAGGAACCCCAATTTAATTCAATCCAACAAATATTTATTAATTGCCTATTGTGCACTAGACACTGGGGAGGAAATGACAAAATGGAAATGGTCATTGTTGTAAAGGGTTTCATATTCTATACCTGCTCATGGAGATGCCCTTTGCATCTTTTCCTTCTGAGTATTCTTCCCCTCATCCCACTCCTCAGGAAAAAAAAGCCCAGGGATTCAAAACTGGGATTTTAGAAAATTCAATTCAATAAGCTATTGAAGAAGCAGCCAGGTACAATGGGAAAACAATAACAAAACAAAACACTGGCACTAGAATGAGAGGTTGTTCTTATTGTTCAGTGAACTCTGACTCTTTGTGACCCCATTTGGGGTTTCCTTGGCAAAAATCCTGAAGTGGTTTGCCATTTCCTTCTCCAGTTCATTGACAGATGAGGAAACTGAGGCAGATTTAAGTGACTTGCCCAGGGTCTCTCAGCTCATAGGAAGTGGCTGAGATCAGATTTGAACTCATGAAGATGAATCTTTCTGATTCCACATCCAGTGCTCTGTGCACTATGGTGCCACCCAGCAAATCCCACAACAAATGCTTGCTACCTGTGTGCTTTTAAGTAAATCACTTAACCTAAAAGATTTGGGCTACATAGCCGTCTAAAGTCACTCCCAGCCCAAGATCTAGGACCAAATAATTAAGCACCTATTGTGTGCTAGGTACTGTGAAGAGGGACAAAAAGGAAACAGTTCCTTTCCTTGGGGAGCTTATCTTCTACACGATAGCCCCAATCTCTCTGCTATTTGTTCTAGTTGTGTGTGTATTTCTGAACTTCCCTCTGAGGCCAGAAATTCTGGTTGGATTCCCATAACGTAGGCTTCAGCTTTCCAAACGATTCCACCTCTCACATCCTGGCCGTGAAAGGCCTGTTCTGATTTCTGAGCACGTAGGAATCCAGAGACACATTTTTTTCCTTCTCTGTTTCAATTCTAAGTTCATCGGGCTTGTAAATATAAAAAAGACCCATAAAGTGGTCTGTGCCAGGTAACAGCCTAAAAACAATACACTTTTATATCTAGGCCTGATGAGAAACCCTAAAATAATGCACCTGGATTTACATCACAATTCTCCAAATCAAAGGTAAAACTTACAGCTAGCCCCCAGAAGGGTCATTAAGATTCAGAGAAATCCGATTCAGGACCCTTCCTGATGAAGCCATCCCTTGAAAGCTCTTTCGTCCCAAGGCAGAAATCCCCCTGTCTCTGCCTCTTTCCCAGGAGTGGCACTGAATTGGCCAAAAGTGGCTCAGGACCTTAGTTAAAGGAAGCAGGTTAAAGCATCCAAGTGTCACAGACCTGTGATTTCATCAGCAGGGACTTCCTTCAGCCTGTCTACAATTTATAGTCTTCCATGAGTCGCCCAAGTCTCAGAGAGGTTAAATGATTTGCTTGTGGTCACAGAGCTAATAATTGTCAAATGTGGAATTTGAACTCTGGTCTTTCTGACTCCAAGACCAGCACTCTGTCCGCTCTGCCTCTTGTCAGATAGATGCTGGAAGTGTTATTATGCCCATTTTATAGGGAAGGAAAATGAATCTCAGGTAGGAATCATGAACAGATTCAGAACAAAGAATGTCAGAGCTGAAAGAGCCCTGAGGATATAGAACATTAGATTTGGGAACATTCATTTTCATAGCTGGATGGACCTTTAAAACATAAAATGTCAGAACTAGAGGGCCAATCCCTTACATTAAAAAAATGTTTTTTAAACTCTTACCTTCTATCTTCGAATCAATATTAAGTACTGGTTTCAAGGCATAAGGGCTAGGCAATTTGGGTTAAGTGACTTGCCCAGGAAAACACAACTCACAAGGGTCGCAGGTCAGATTTGGACCCAAAATCATCTGTCTCTCTCAATCCATCAATCCAGACTGGCTCTTAATCTACTGAACCACCTAGCTATCCCTAATCCTCTCCATTTTACAGATGGGAAACTAAGACCTAGAGAGGTTATAAGTGGTTTGCCCAGGGTTCAAGGT
>NW_025397464.1:0-2336 GCF_016433145.1 Gracilinanus agilis | reverse complement strand
GGGGCGGGGGGCGGGGGGCGGGGCGGCACCGTACAAAAGTGTAAAGTGTTCCTTTCTTTCAGGTTGTCATTGTTTCCTCCGGAGAAGCTCAGAGTATCGCCGCTGTTTAGCTAGCAGATCGGAGAGCTGAGCGGGGAAACTGTGTTTGGCTTGTCAAATTCGTGCTTTAATAATAATAATTAAAAAAAAGTCCTTAAACTGTAAAAAAAAATAATAAAATAGAAATGTGATTCCCCCCGAAAACCAAAGCAAACCACAACAAATTTAACCGCAGTTCAGACAAAAAATGATCAATGGGGGGAATAGGCTCCACCCCTTTTAAAAGGACAACTTCAAATTCTATATTTTATTTATTGCTTATTTCCTATTCAAAGAATTCAGTGAGGCGGCGCTAAGATTGCCGCTCCAAAGTGAAAGGGCGCAAACAGTGATTTGACGCCGTAGAGTGTATGTAGATTTACAGCTGAAGAGGAGGTGGCAAGCGGGAAGAAAGGGACTTGTTCTTTTTGCAGTTCCGCCCTAGCCAGCGCTGTCTTCGGCCTTCTAGCGGCCTGGAGCTACCATCTCTAATCCCAGGATTCCCTTGAACACAGTTCCATTTCGCAGCCGCCCGCCATTGGCGGTGGGTCTGGACAGCCTCCGGTGACCTCGTGCCTGCTCCGTGGTGCCAGCTGATCCCATCGCTTCCTTCCTGGTAAGGAGTGTTTGCCTTTCCGGCGGGAGTTGGACTTCTTTTGGTTTCTGCCATGCTCCGGGTCAGCCGGGTGGTGCGGACCTTTAGAAGAATGTTAGGCTGGGCTGGAGAAAAGCTGCCCTTTGTTCTTGGCCTTGCTGTTGTGTTTGCTGCTGCTGCTATCTGTGATCGCTCAGAGTTTTCAAGGCTTGTCAGGTTTACAAAGTTCTTTCGTTGTTCGGCTCCTTCCGTGTTCCTAATCCTCTTGTTACCCTCGTTAGCAAGTGAGGAAGCGGAGGCTCCCCTCCGCAGAGTCACTGAGTCACAGCATAATAAATGCTACCTAGCCTGGTGAGCTTGGGCGAGGCGCTTCTTTCCCGTCTCAGTGTCTTCACTTAGAAAAGGGGGGCGGGGGGGGGCAGCTGGGTGGCTCAGTGGGTGGAGAGCCAGGCCTAGAGACGGGAGGTCCTGGGTTCAAAGGTGGTCTCAGACTCTTTCTAGCTGGGTGACCCTGGGCAAGTCCCTTAACCCCCATGGCCTAGGCTCTTCTGCCTTGGAGCCAACACAGAGTTATTGACTCCAAGACGGAAGGTGAGGGTTTTAAAACAATGAGAGTGGCATGAAGTCATGGCTAGGGTCCCCCTCTCAGCTCTAGAACTCTGGGAGCGCTGCCTGGGAGCAAAGCTGGCCGAATGGATGCATGGTCACTTGGGACGGGAATGGATGGATGAGCAATTCTTTCCTGCTCATCCTATGTGGAGACGCATGGTGCTGAGTTCTGGAAATACAAGTAGTTTCTGCTTTCAAGGAGTTCACCTTCTGAAAGGGGGGACGAGGGTGGGGAGGGGGCAGCCGGGTGGCCCAGGGGATTGAAAGCCAGGCCTGGAGTCCAAAGGACCTGGGTTCAAATCTGGCCTCCTAGCTAGGTGACCCTGGGCAAGTCACTTACAACTCCATTTCCTAGCTCTTCTGCCTTGGAACCAACGCGGAGAATTGATTCTGAGACGGAAGGTAAGGATCTCTTTAAAGCGGGGGAGACAGTGCAGGAGGAGGCTTCAGATGCCCGTCAAACAGCATCTTCTGTCGTGTCGTGTAAATCCATAAAACGATGGCCCGAAGACTTGGGTGAGAATTTCGCTTTCTGCTTCTCTAGTAGCTGTGACTACTGAGGAAGCTGGGCCTTGGACAGCCTCAGAGGCGTCTCTGCAGCGGGGCTTTCCCTCCCTCCATGATTGCAGAGCCCATCATTTGGGAGGGGTTCTTCACTTTTCCTGCCCACTGGTGCCAGGGCTAGTTTAGCAGGGGAGGCAGACCCCTTCCCGGCTGCTCCTCGGGAGGAAACGTGGTCTGGGGCCGGGACTCTTTCTGGGTCTGATCCTGCTCAGCAGTAACCCTGAGCAATCTGGCATCGGGAGGCGGTGGAGTAGACGGAGCCCCGGATCTGGAGTCAGCAAAACCCGAGTACACATCTGGCCTCAGACGCTAGCCGTGTGGCCACTGAAATGCTGCTGCCTGCCTCCGTTTCCTAAACTGTAGAATGGGAGGCTCAGAGGAGGCAATAGGTGGAAAGCTATTTTGCACCTTGCCTGGCACTTTCTCCCTCCCTCCCTCCCTCTCTCCCTTCCTTCCTTATTTCCTTCCTTCCTTCCTTCCTTCCTTCCTT
>NW_025397463.1:0-7596 GCF_016433145.1 Gracilinanus agilis | reverse complement strand
ATGTGTATAAGAGACAGGTCACACAGCTGGGAAGTGGCTGAGGCCGGGTTTGAACCTAGGACCTCTCGTCTCTAGGCCTGACTCTCACTCCACTGAGCTACCCAGCTGCCCCGTCTGATTGACTTTTTAAAGGAGATATTTTCCAAAAATATGTCCTTGCCCCTCTTCACTTCTTTCTCTTCCTTAGCAGCCTTAGTTACACCCTTTACCTATGAAGAAGCCTCACAAATCTCAATCTCTGATCAATCTAGTCCAAAAGGTATATATTAAGCATGGCACTGAAGATACAAAGAGGAAAAAATGGGGTCCTTTTAAGTTCAAGGAGGTCTTTATTCTAACTACCACTCCCTTTTAAAAGTGAAGTTCTCCTAAGACAGATTAAATCTTCTCCCAGAGTTCTAAGGGTACCTCTCAAGGGCTTGTCTTTTTAAAATTTTTTAAATTATCATCCAGCACAGTAAGCCCTCACTTTGATGTGTTCTACCCATTGTCAAGTTCCATTTGGTATTTCCCTTGTATTATTGACTGACACAGTGATAGTACCTTGGCATAATTTAATCAATGAACAATTAGATTTCTCAAAGGGATATTTATTGAGAAGCTATGCCAAGAACAGTAGTATGATCCCATCCTCCTATACCACACACATCAGGGGTTTACATTCTCCTTTATAGCCCAGTCTCTGAGTGAGCTCAGACTTTGAGTTTGCCACAAATAAACCATCTCATCAAGTTTCTTTCTAAATGCAAGTTAGGAGGTAGTTTCTCTGGAAAATGTCACCTGGGTTGCTAACCTGCTCCATTTACTTTTGGGCTAAGTTCAGCAGATCACTCTATGGGGGAAGGGAGCACTGATGGGAAACTTCAGTCCTAGAACTTTCAAGATTTCACAGGGTCTTTACAACAACAAAACATGTTTTTTTATGGATATTTTTGTACATATACATCCTTTCTCTATTTCTTTGATTTAGGTGGAGGAGAGGGTGGGGAGAGTATACCAAGTAATGATGTCACTTGGATAGCCAACAAGCATTTCTTAATCTTTTATTGATTTCTAGGCATTACTGGGTTAAGTAAGCATTGGGAATACAAGCAGATATATAAGATTCATAAAGACACCTTTTGGGAGTAGCAAAGAATTGGAAATGAAGAGGTATACGTAAATGAAATAATAGCTATACAAATTATGATATATGAATACAATGAAATATTATTACTATGTTAGAAATGATTTAAAAAAAGGACTTAGAAACATGGGAAAGGTTTCATGAACTGATGCAGAGAGAACAATTTCTACCATATTACAACTTTGTAAAGAAAAGTTACTTTAAAAGATCCAAGAACTTTAGCCGAAGCAGAACTGACAGAGAGGTGATGGAACCAGGATGCAGCATAAAATAGACATTTTCAGACAGGGTAAAATCTTGTCTATTCTTCCCCATTATAAGGGATGTTTTTTTTTTAATTGAGGTGAAAGGAAGTGATTATGATTCCACCACCCCTTCCCCCATTCAGAAAAGCATGTTATTGAAACATTTAAAAGAATACACAAAAAAGAACATAAGGAAGTTCAGTGAGAAATATAGATTTCCACTGAATTTTTTATATATGAATAAGCAGGTGTACTGCATTCACACCCATGTATCAGCCTGAGGATGGGGGCTGAGGGTATGTATGGTGGAGATAAGCAGTTGGCAGAAAGAGGAAGCTTCTTTTTCTGCTTCAACTTCTCTCACCCCACTTAGAGGCTTACAGTGGTTGTTTCCCAATTCACTCAAACCCAGGCAAGAAGAGGTGGCAGAACCCACAAATACCTTTTGAGCACCTACCCAGTTCTAGCTCAGCAGCCAATCAAAAGCTTTTCTTTGTCACCTGAAAGTAAACATTTACATAATGCCTATACATAATCTGATTGTAGCAGATACAACCCACTGTACACTCTCAAAAGAAAGAAGTTCTGTTGGTCAGTCCACCATTCAAAAAAGACCTACCATTACTATCAAAAAGCTGACATTTTACTGTGGTGGTGGAGGATACAAAATGCAAACTGATAAGAACTTACATGATAATTTGAGGATGAAAGAGAAAGAGGCCACTAATAACTAGTTGCAGGAGATCTATTAACTTATTAATGTTTTTTAAAAAAGCATTTGGGTACTTGGATTTCAGTATAATTGATTTCCTTTGTGATTCTTTGTATTTTAGTTTATATATATGTTTATACATGTCCCTGAGCAGTGATCAATGATCTTCACCAGATTGCCCAAAAGGTACATGACAAACAAAGTGAAGAAACTGTGAGAGGAATTGACAAAGGTTTCCCATAGAAGCTGGCATGCAAACAGAGCCTTGAAGGAAGTTGGTGGTTTTCAGAGGTTGGAGGTGAGGAGGTTGCACAGTACTGATGCGAGGGACAACATGTATGGAATGCCAAGCTCTAACTACAGAAAGCAGGGCAGTTTGGCTGGTATGCTGAGTATGTGAGGGGGAGTAATGTGGAATAAGCCTGGGAAGGTCTTTGGATGTGTGTACGAAGACATGGGAGTTTATCCTAGAACAGTGATAGTTATCCTCCCCAACCCACCAGAATTTGTTACTAGGAAGGCAGAGGGTCTTGGATGGAGTTGCTCCCTTCCCCCTCTCCACTGGACCTGACAACATTTTTTTCACATCATACTCTGCCCAGAAGCCCAGTGGGAATGCATAGGGAGCAAGGTGGGTGGCTCACATGTGGCAGAGCTGGAGGGGAGCAGAGCTTTCAGGCCACTCCCCTCCCTCTTTCTACACTCACCGAGGACATTCCTCACTTCACCCACCCCTCCTTCCAGTAGCCCAATGGGAGCACTTTCTCACCCCCTCTGGGTGGGGTAATGGGTGGGTGGGGCACAACAGGCAGTCTTTGGTGGGGGGCAGACATGGCACTTGTTCTAGAGAGTAGGGGCAGGGCCCAGCACTCCATCTCTAAAAGGTTCACTGTCACTGTCCTAGAAGTATAGATCTTTTTGCCAAGTTCCAAATTCATTTTTCTAACTTCCTGCAAGACACTTCCACCTCAGTACCTGACCAGCACCTCTCAAGTTGCATATATAACATAGAAAACTTCATCCCAAGTCCTTGAAATGGGAGAAATAAAAGAAAGAGAAGAAGAGGAAGGAATGATTCTGAGCTTATAAATCTTGATGATTAGGGAGAGGGAGGTATCCTAGCAGAAAGAGAAAAGTTTGGATGGGTAACAGGTTTAGGAAGGGAAGATAATGAGGTCTGTTTTGAACATGTTGAGTTGGAAATGCTTAGAGGACATTTAGGAGGAGACAGCAGGCAGTCAATGATGTGTGACGAGTTCAAGAGAGAAATTAAAACACCAAATTTACCATGTCATGAGCTCACATTTAAAATTTTATAGACACTGTCTTTATCCCAGGCCATGACCTGGCAGATTCTCATGGAATTGGAACTATGGGGGGGGGGGAAGGGACCTTAGAATTGCAGAAATTATCAGATCTGGACAGAACATTTGGATACAGTATTGGAATGGACTTTGGAACAAAGAATGCAAGAAGGTACCTTAAATGGTAGATGTTTTATGATAAATGTTGATTGTTAAATGTTAATATGTAAAATATTCTGACAAGAATGTTAGAACCCAGAATTTTAACATGGGAAGAGCCCTTAGCTCATATGGAATATCAGGACATAGACCATAGAAAGCAGTTAGGTAACCCAATCGATAGAAAAATGGACAGAAGCATGAAAACCTGAATTCAAATCCAGCCTCAAACACTTACTAGCCATATCACATTCAGGAAGTCACTTTGCCTCTGTCTGCCTCAGTTTCCTCCTTTGAAAAAGTGGACAATAATCATATTTGTCTCCTAAGGTTTTTGTGAAGAAAAAATGAGATAATGTTGGCAAAGTGCTTTGAAAATCATAAAGCATTATGTAAATACTAGCTGCTTTCATCATCTTCTTTATTATCATTATTACCTTCATCATGAGAAGCTTAGAGTAGGAGCTGACCATAGACATAAATAATGAAGAACACAGGAAATCTAATACTGCAGTTGGTGGGAACCTTAGAAGAGAAAGTTATACCATTTACAAACTAGTCTGTAAAAGCTCAAAAGTTATATAGTCCAACTTCATTTTACAGGGGAGGAAAATGAGGCCCAGAGGTGAAATAGCTTACCCATGACCAAATAGCCAGTTGGTGGCTAATTACCAACCTCCTGCCTTTAAGCCCAATGCTCCTTGCATTGCACACACTATCTTATTTTTCCATTCCATCTTCCCTAGGAAAGCATCATTTTTGGGAACATGCATACTAGAAGCCAGCAAGTATTAGGGGTGGGTAACTTGGAGACCCACCTCCATGGCTCTAAGGCTCTATATTTTCATCAGGAAGCATCCATAGGCCCTTGTGAAAGGGGTTTAGTTCATTTCATTTGTTCAATGGATAATCTATAAGCAAACAATAATGGAAATAGTATATTTTATCGTGCCTGGAGGGTTGGCATCCAAGTCACTAAGGCCTGAGTTCCAATATGCCTTCTGATGTCCTTGTTGATTCACCATGGGCCGATTGCTTAACTTCTCTATGCCACAGGAAATTTTCTAGGACTCCAAGTGGCTTACCTGCATTGGTAGAGAGTTTCTACCCTAAGAAGTTCCAACACCACTGAAATCTGGACTAAAATAATAATAATGACAATAATCTCCAAGATATCATCCTTGCCCTCAAGGAGTTAATGATGGAGCTGACATTGTCCTGGGTTCCCAGAGTCCTTTCCGGCCTGAATTTATTTCCCAATGTCTTCAGTTGTTAAGATGTCAGAGGAGATGGATATGCAGCAGGGCATGGCTATGTCTGAGGCTGGGCTATCATCTGATCCTGGTGTGACAGCTTGAGGGGAGGCTCTGCCTGCCTCAACTTGGCCCGATTTCACTAGCTAATGTCTCCAGCATGTGTGATTGTGATTGCTTTGGAAGGGGCCACTGGTTCCGAGCAAGCATGCTGCTTGGCCTCCATCCATGGAACAAGATGGGCTGGTGCTCAGTTGCCCTGAAATGTTCCTTAGGGAACAGAGGTGGTGGGAATGGGTCAAATGGGTCTCACCTGCTACTATGGTACTTGGGCCACTGGATGCAGTTTCAAGCCACAGACTTGATGATTGAGTTCACCTTCAAGAGTTAGCATCTGCTTGAAAGGTCAAAGTTTGCTCACTTCAGTCTCTTCTTGTTTATACCTATTCTGCAAACATCTCATTTGCTTGTGGGGCAGGAAGGCAGCAGCTTCCTCCAGGAACACTAAGCTCTCCTCAAGCATTCTCTCATCCTGGAAGTTCTAGGCTCACACAATCCCATGATGCCCTGGTGGCTGTGTTATGTGTTATTGTTTCAGTGAATGGGAAAGTAAGAAATTGTAGGAGATTTTGGTGTTGTAGAATGAGATGTCTATGCAGAGTACACCCCTTTGGGTGGCTTTTCCTAGTTGTCTCTTCTGGTTTTCTTATATTCTATGCCCCTGAGGAAAATCTTGTACACTGGAGTATTGTAATGCAGGATTTCTTGCATTTGCAATATTACCCTAGGCAATCCAGTCAGTTAGCAGAATGGAACTCTGGCCTGGCAGGTACCATCCTGGGTCCTGACAGTTGGGCTGTGACTATTTAAGGCCCTGCAACCCCAACCTTGGGGTTCTTATTTCCTTGACCTCACCCAGACACCCAGACACCTCTGTCTCCCCTTGGGGACCCAGGGAGGTTGGGTTGTGGAATGTGGGCAGGAGTTAGCTTAGAGTAGACTAGAGGTTAGGGACACTCCTAAACCAACTTAACAACTATATCTGTTTAGCTGGTGGATCTAACAACATCAGGGCAGCATCAGATTATCTCTGGCTGAGGGCTGGTTCCCTCAGCCTGACCTTACCTTCTAGGTCCATTGCCAACACTTGCCAGTTGCCCCTAGCAACAACTTCTCAAGACCTTGAACCCTCTTACCTCAGTTTTCCCTTCCCAGTTTAAAATAAATCCCTTAGCCCAAATTTGTGACTTTCTGTATTTCCTTCAACATCACTAAGGCTAAAGGGACTGAGGAGGGGAGAGAATATTAAGAACTTGAGTTTACTGAGAAGTGGAAGCTAAACCTCCATTGTAACCAGGAAGTTGAGCCCCATTTCCTGGTGGTTTCTGCTCTCACCCAACAGGAAGGCAATTACTCCAGCAGGGAGGAGCTGCTCACTCAACACCTTAACAGAGCCTACAACTAGCAGTGGAGATTGACTGAGCACCACAGCTGAGGCTGCTCTTCACTGATAGCCCCAAATCTTCTGCTGGTCTAGTTATAGGCTCCCAGGCCCCTGGTGACTCACTTTTACCACCAGCTTCATATTATCCATCACATTATCATCCATTACACTATATCATAAGTTGACCAAGGTTTGGGCCATCAAGCACACTTCATGACTGGGCAGTGACTGAGGATACTTTGTCACAACAGCATCCTGCCTCCTTGGAATCACCTTATCACAGGATCATAGATAGAGAACTGGAAAGGCATCTCAGAGCTCTTCTAGTCTAACTTCCTCATTTCATATGAGAGGAAACTAAAGTTCAGAGAGGGAAAATGACTTATTCAAGGTCACACATAGTTAGTGGCAGACATGATTCAAACCTAGGTCCTCTGACTCTGAATCTTACACTTTTCCTTTGTACCAAGGAGTCCTCAATTCTCATTAACATGCTTGTATTAGAAGTCTTGGAATTCTGAACGTCAGAGGCCATGGGACACTGACAATATCACATATTTTCATATTTGCTTGTATATTCTTTCATATAGTTATTTACATACTATTTTATGCAAGATGTCTCAAAAGCCTAGTGCAATTTCAAATTTTAATAGAATAAGTAGCTTTTAATTTGATATTAAAGCTTAAAACTACATGAAGAAGACAGACTATACACACACATATCTCCATTCACATATATATATCTATTATCTCTCCAAGTGGAGTAAATAGGAGGATATTGTATACTTCTTTTCTGATCTACACTCTCAAAGCATATTTGGGTTAATTTTTTTAAACCCATTGAAATAAATTAGTATATCCATAAGCTATAGGCTAATTGCCTCCAGTCTAATCCAATAAGCATCTATTTACTACCTGGGCAGTCAGGTGGAACAGTGAGTAGAGCACTAGATTGGAGTCATGTATATCTGGGTTCAAATTCATTCTTAGTTGATTGACCCTGGATAAATAACTTCAATTGCATGTATTTTAGGTTCCTTATCTGTAAAATAGGACTAATCATAACACTTATCTCCCAGTGTTGTTGTTGTGAGTATAAAATGATATATTTTGTAAATATGAAATCATTATTTATTTTGCATAATTTATTATATTTTGTAAATGTGATTTTATATTAATTTCACATATTTTATAAATATTTTATATTTAAATAGAAATACATATAAACTTTTATATTGTGTAAATATGAAACCTACATTCATAAATATTATGAATATGAATATTTTGTAAATATGAATAAAATATAAAATATTTAATAAAATATTTTGTAAATATGAAAGCCCTATGTAAATG
>NW_025397462.1:0-6567 GCF_016433145.1 Gracilinanus agilis | reverse complement strand
TTCCTTCCTTCCTTCCTTCCTTCCTTCCTTCCTTCCTTCCTTTTTTCCTTTCTTCTTTCTTCCAAATATAGTTGTAATCAATATGTATTCACCACTTATCCTGTTGGTTTTACTTCACATTGCCTGTTGTCTTTTCATATTTCCTTTTATGCTTTCAATTTACTATTTTATGGTGCTATAATATTATTTTGACTTAATATATCATAATTTATTCAGCCATCCTCCAATTTTAAACATATACTTTCCATATTTCTTTCCCTCTAAAATAGCATAACTATAATTTTATAGAGATATTGCCTTTTATGATTATTTTTTCTCTTTATACCACTATGATTATATCCTTTGTGAATTTTGCTAAAAAATTAATGAATGAAATTTAATAAATGGTTGTTGATGATAGATTAATGATCACCTAGACTAAACAGGCTTAGATAAACCAGATCCCATGAGGGGATAAGCTATAATTTAATGATTCTGAGAAGAAAAGCCTTTAAGATTACATTAACCTCTTCAATCATATGGTCTCTCCCTTAACATATGCTTAACCTTTTAAAAATTTTTAAAGTTTTATAAGTTGTATTTCTCCAATTGCATACAGAAATTATTTTTGACATTAATTTCTAATATTTCATGATCTAACTTCTCTCCCTCCCTCCTCAAGGTGGCAAACAATATAAATTATATATGTGCTATAATGCAATACATATATATATGTATGTATATATATGTGTATATATATATATATAAAGTAAAAAATGGTGGCATTCTTCAATCTGTATTCCTTCTGCATCAATTCCTTCTGTTACAGTAGATAGCCTTTTTTTTCATCATGAGATTCTTAGGATTATCTTGGGTACATGGATTGTTGATAATAGTTAAGTCATTCACAGTTGGTCTTCACACAATATTGATATTATTGAGTATAATGTTCTTCTCGTTCTGCTCACTTTACTTTGCATCACTTCATATAAGTCTTCATAGGTTTTTCTGAATTTATTCTGTTTGTCATTTCTTATAGCACAATAGAATTCAGTTATGATCTGGACCACTGCCTGTCCAGTCTTTCCCCAAGTGATGGATGTTCCTTCATTTTCCAATTCTTTGTCAGCACAAAAAGAGCTGCTATAAATATTTTTGTACAAATAGATCTTTTCCCCCTATCTTTGATGTCTTTGGGATACAGACCTAGCAGTGGTATTGTTGAGTCAAATAGGCTATGCATTGTTTTATGTCTCTTTAGGCGTGGTCTGAAATTGCTCCCCCCAATGGTTGTATCAGTTCACAGTCTCACCAACAGCATATTAGTTTTTCAGTTTTCCCAATTCTTGACCATTTATTTATTTTTTAAACTCAAATCTTCTATCTTAAAATCAATACTTAGCATGGTTTTAAGACAGAAGAGTGATAAGGGCTAGGCAGTTGAGGTTAAGTGACTTGCTCAGGATCACAGAGCTAGGAAGTGTCTTGAGATCAGATTTAAACCAGGACCTCCTGTCTTTAAGCCTGGCATTTTATCCGCAGACCCACACAGCTGGCCCTCGACCATTTTTAAAAATTCAAAGTTATATTACTTTCATAATTGCATGTGATAATTTTCAACATACATTTTCTGAAATAAGGTCTAAATCGTCCCCTTCTTCCCTTCCCTCCTCCCTCTTGAGAGATGGCAAGCAATCTGATCTGGATTATACATACATTATCAGACCATTTATTTTTAAAACAACAAAAAAAAGATTTCTGTCATTTCAATTCCCAAACTACTGGATTTACAAAACCATCAATAATAATTTATAATGTCACAGTAACAATTGGGGGCCACAGTCAAGAAGTTGTGCTTTGTGCTTTGATTGGTTCTTCTTCCAAAGAATTTTTGATCAAAGATTAAATAAAAATAGGGGGCAGCTGGGTAGCTCAGTGGATTGAGAGCCAGGCCTAGAGACAGGAGGTCCTAGGTTCAAATCCGGCCTCAGACACTTCCCAGCTGTGTGACTCTGGGCAAGTCACTTGACCCCCATTGCCTACCCTTACCAATCTTCCACCTATGGGTCAATGCACAGAAGTTAAGGGTTTAAAGTTAAAAAAAAAAGATTAAATAAAAATATAAGTTTAAATAGATGACCATGAATTGTAGGTCTTCTCAATGTGCTTAGCATAGTGCTTGACACATAATTCGTGCTTAATAAATGTTTATTGATTGATCTTTAGTGATAGGGACTCAATTTATGATTCAATTGATATAGGACACTTGCAGATGAGGAAATTTCCTTTCCCAGTTATTCCTCTGCAGTTTATAATCTTTGAGAGTTACCTAGAGCACTAAAGTTTTGACTGTGCCTGGATCATATTGCCAGAATATCAGAGGCAGGTCTTGATTCCATATTTTCTTGATTTCAAGTCCCAGTGTAAATTCTCTGTCACACAGCCATTCACATATATCATAGTTTAGTGTTTATAATATACCTTTTCTCCAACAAATATAACATATAGGTAGTAAGGTTGAGGTTAAATGATATGTCAATGATCATAAAAGATTAAAGGTAGAATTCAATTCAGATTTCCTGATTCATGTAGAACACTCCCTGTCATAATACATGAAGTTAAATATATTACTATTTCATTTTTTCCTCCTAAGGAACCTGATTTCTAAGGAGAATTTATGGCTTTGCCCAAATTTACTAGAGTGGCAAATCACTCCATTATCTTTGCCAAGAAAACCCCAAATGGAGTCATCAAGAGTTGGATGTAACTGAAAAAGGCTTGACATCAACACAAAGTAAGAGTCAGAATTTTGACCTGAACTTTTAAACTCCAAACAATTTTCAAGCTTTTCCCTGTACATGACACTGTTTCTCCTATCTGTACAGAGTGAAAACCTGATAATTAAGCCATAAAATTTGTCTTTTTCTAAAGGATTTGGTGGAAAGAGATTCAGCTTAGATGCCTGGGCATTTGGAGCACTTGACACTGAGCCTGAAGGGTTTATTCTATTAAATGAAAACATTTCCCATCCTGATTTCAATCACTGAAAGAAGCAATCTCTACATGCATTATGAGGATGGGCTTGTTTTGCCATTGAGTTCTTTATTTTTTCTTTTCCTCTGTCTCTGGGGATATATTACAAAGAGATTTAATGAATATATTTTCATCCATACTTATTTGATTCATAACCCTTTAGCTTGTGTTTCATAGTTACTTTTTATGGTTTTTGAATTATTATGTATCATAGAAATGAATCAATAAAAAAAGAACACGAAGAAAGGACCCTGTTTAACGTTTCAAGGGAGATGGAGTAATGTTATCCATAAATATTTATATTTTTCTGGGAAGAAAATGCTTTTTTTCATTTGACATTCAAACAAGCTAACTGAGAGGTTCACCATTTGAGGGAGAAATGACGAGAAGCCTTTTTTCCCCCATTTAAAAATTATAGGATTTTATAGCTAAAAAGACCTTGGAGATCACTTAGTCTTATTTTGTAGATTAAGAAAACCAGACCTAGATCTGTTATGGGTCTTACCCAACAATACAAGGTTAATGTTTGGAAAAGCTGGAAACTGAGGTCACCTGATTCCTGTGACAAGGCACTTACCATGAATCACATTGTTTTCCTTAATTGGAAGAAAAATATAGAAAAAAAGTAAAACTGCTGTTAGATCCATTTAATTAGCACATAGTATCTTGACTATTGCATAGACCTACCTATGACTAACCCATTGTATTCCCAGGGATGACTCTCGAAGAAAACATGGACACTTGAACAATAATTAGGGTAATAAGTCTATAATAGTAACCCTTACCCACATTTCTTATTTTTAATGCATGAATCCCAAGAGAAATGGCTTAGTTTTCTAGAAGAAATGTTTCTGTCTTCCACTACCTATTTCTTTATTGAGTAGCAGTTATTGAAAATGAAAGAAATGAGATGAAGAAAATTCATATATTTATATCTGCACTGAAATGTGCAGTTTTTTATTGTCTCTTCCTTCTTAACAGGCACACACAATCTGGCCGCAGTCTACCACTCTAATTTAATCTCTCACAGTTCCACAAATAATATCTACTAATCTCCACGCTCACCCACCCACTATGGCTCCATAAGGACCTTTTCAGCTCAAGCTAGACTGCTTAATTTAGTGTACCCTCAAATATGGCTTTTGTATTCCTGCCCTAACCCTGGCTCACACTTTCCCTCTACCTAGGTTATCCTTCTCATTCTTATATACCCCAAAATTTATCCTAAGTGATATTTTCCTTCTTTCTCTCCCCTTAATTGTTATTTCTTAGTCAATAAGCTTATTAAGCTTCTGCTAAGTGCCAGTCACTATGCTAACCACTGAGATACAAATAGAAAAAAAAAGACAGTTCCTGCCCTCAAGGAACTTATAATCCTAATGGGAGAGGACCACACAGAAAATGAAGCTGAACAGAGGAAGGGGAGAAGAAGGTAAAGAAGCAGAAATGTCCCAGAATGATACAGTCAGGGGAGAAATGAGGAAATGTTCTTAGCATAGTTCCCTCCTTGATGAGAGGTTTTGTAGTTCATGGCTCACACTTTTCTCAGAGAAGTAGAGAATAGGAATGAGATGGAGTACTAATGCTGAGGGAATCTTGCAGGATGATTATAATTTAATAAACTTCATGGGGGACATGGTAGCAAAGTCAGAGATTTCCCCCAGAGTGGCATTTATTTACTTCAAGAATGTGTGATTTTTATCCTTGTGGTTAGAAGTTTCCAACACCAATGCAAGACCATGCTTTTCTACATCTCCATATCTTTACGAGTCGATGTGGTGGTTTGTTGGAGTGTGAGGGGGAAAGAGCACCTGATCATCCATCTTTTATGATCAACTTTTATGAGACTCTCCAAATGTAGCTCTCCTGCTCCTCATTCACTACAATGCTATTTCCCTTCTCAAAAATTTCCAGCTTTATTTAGGTCCAGCCAGAGATTGTATTCCATGGGTAGAGCTTCATGCCAGAGTGAAATCTCAGAGTAGAACTTATATTTGGAAACTTTATTGATAGTTCTCTAGCCTTAGCACAGGGAGATATTGAATGTTGTTAGAATAAAGAATATTGAATAGTAGCCCTCTACCATTTGTTAGACTTTTAAGGTCAAAGCATATTCTCTTGGATAACTTTTCTAATGATGCAGGTTTCATTTATTCATTTTTTTTTTGTTTTTACCTTTACCTTCTCTCTTAGAATAGATACTAGGTATCGATTCCAAGAGTATGAACTAGGCAACTGGGCTTAAGTGACATGCCCAGGGTCACACAGCTAAGAAGTGTCTGAGTTCACATTTGAACTCAGGACCTCCTGTCTCCAAGCCTGGCACTCTTTCCACTGTGCTGCCTCATCACCCTGGTATAGTTAGTTGCTTTTTAGAAGCAATGGCTCTTTCAAAAATCCATGTGAGAAATTAAGGAACAATATAAAACTTTTTTTCATGCCATTTTTCTACCTAATATATTTGTTCACATTAAATACTTAAGTGAAAAATGTATATAAATAGATGATCTGCTTTTTTTTTTTTTTTTTTTTTGCTATAGTGTATGGCTGCATCTTTACCCATTTCAATCTTCTCCTTTACTGTCCCAGTTTGTTCAGGAAAAACACAAATTTCTGAATCTCTTCTCTAAGAGGCAACCAGAAGTAAAATGAATAAAATAAGCTAATGACTTCCTAGGCATGTCTGAATTGCTCGGATATGTGTCTTAGAATAGATCCTACATATTTCTTCCTAGAAGTGATATTTAATTTCCATAAGTTGTTTACCAATTTCCCAAATCTGTCGTTGACAACATGTCTATGTATATTCAGTATAATTTCATCATAGAATTTCTCATGACATGGATTTACATGTTCTGTCGGCTAAATCATATCACTTAATAACCATATTCAGAAACAAACTGCTAATAAAATATCTAGCCTATTAAATATGTCACTATTGCCCCAGTTTTTTTTAAAAGAATGCAAATGTTTACTTAAGCCTTTTATCATGGTCTAGACACTGTGCCTCTCAATTCGGTCCAAGATTGTGTTACCTTTTTGGCTGCTAAGTCACACTTTTGATTTATATTGAGCATATAGTAGATTTATTTTATTAGACTTGGTATATGAAAATGAATTTGGTTGTTATTCTTTGTTCTTTGTTATTTCACTACAAAGCAGCTTTCAAAACTTTGTGGTTCTAGAAAGCAGAACATGAATTACCATGGGTTGCTTCATGAACTTTGCTTACTACGAATGTAATCTAATCCTTTTTCCTCTCATCTGTCATTTCCTCCATTTGTATGTTAAACATCTGTCTTTACCCTTTTTCTCTCCTTTCAAATATTTCTTTTATTACATATTTCATATGTTTCTTTTTATTATTATTCATTTCTTGATCAAGAATTATATCTTGTTGGGGGTCCCTTCAGGTTTCAACCTCAGATGGCATAGTTCTCCCTTATTTTGGGGGGTGGGGGTTGAAGATTATCTGTGTATCTATTTATCTATCTATCTAGACAGATAGACATATGGACGAGAGAGAGAGAGAGAGAGAGAGAGAGAGAGAGAGAG
>NW_025397461.1:0-2633 GCF_016433145.1 Gracilinanus agilis | reverse complement strand
ATAAAGTTCAATCACATCTGTCTAATGTTCTATGGACCAAGTCACTGGTCGATTGATGATTTTTTCCTTTCCAAATGATGGTTGAGACATTGCTTAGACCCAGGCTAAGCTGGGCGAGTCAATGGATCCTTTAGGACCTCTTAAAACTCATGGGTTTTATTTTCTCCCTGAAGGGAATCATAAGGGAAACCTACCTTTCTTTTTGTGCATGTTGGCTTGATTTAGGCTTCCTTCGCCTAGCAGACTATCAGCTCGAATCAATGGTATCTTAATTAATGTTACAAATTGACTTTTCTTACCCTCATACCATGACCTTCTACTGAAGAGGAAAATGATTTTTTAAAAAAGTAGCTTAGTTAATATGAAGAGAATCCCTTTCTTGGTTCATTCTTGACTGGCAGAAGTCAGTCTATAGAGACCTCACGTGGGCTTTTCTCTGTTCTCGAAAGAGCTCTATTTGAAAACCAGCAAATAATATTTTATCAAAGTTAGCTTCCCACCCAAGACACTGGACCAGTTTGAGGAGCCCCTGGGAACGCTTTCCCCATCTCGCCATGTTTCTTTGTCTCTTTGGGGCTGTTTATTTTTGGTGGGAGTAAGAAAAAATGTGGTTTAAAAATTTTTTTACCTTCTAATTCCCTAGAGGGGAAAAAAAAGCAGATTTGATTTCAAAGGCTAATGCTGATAATAGCATAATGTCAGAGCAGAGACCTTTGAGGGAATGGATGAGGAGCAAGCTTTTGAAGGCAGAACACCAAGCCCTTCAGCTAATTAAATGCCTTTCTCCCAGAATAAAGGATGCTAGTGAGAAATCTGCCTTAGAAAAAGCACTAAGGCTGAACCTGGTCTTTGACCTCTAGATATCTTGCCTTCCAGATGCAAAAACATCTTCCCAGGGACTGGTTCTTTATATTTATATTTACACTAATTTGTCTGTCCTCCATGGGGGCTTTGGGAGGGATGGAGGAAGGACCGCTTAATTAATAATCAGAGTAACGAGCATTTCTATAGTCTTTCCTATGTGCCAGGCACCATACTTTACCAATATCTCATTTGATCATTTAATTCTTTGGAAACTCAGACGCAAATCTGTCGGGGTTGAAAAAAAAAGGGGGGGCTAGCTCTCCTGAATTGTCAGGAAACGCAGCTCTACGGACTGTGGGACTTGGGAACTTCGGCCTTTGAAAGGACTAGTTTGGCTAAGAATCTGATATCTTATTTTTTAGTTTAGGGTTTTGTTTTGTTTTGTTTTGTTTTGTTGCTATCAGAGAGACATTAGTGATCCTTTACTTCAAAGCCATCTTACTTTTTCAAGTGGGAATTTAAGATGGGTCTGGAAGTCAAATGTTAACCTTTTAAACTTCAACCTCTTTTTTTCCTGCCTGTACAAAAAAGAATGAGGTGGAGTGTTGAAATCTAAAGCCATTTTGCATTGTATGGACACTTTTAGAGCTGTCATCATCCGTTATGCTAAAGCCGAAAATGGGAATGGAAAAACCATCCTTATTCCCAATGGGAAAAGAAGGAGAGATAATAGGATAATCTAAGCAGAAACCTGGAGAAAAATCTAGAAGCAGCATGGGAATAGAGAGGGTTACTCAACCTGAGTTTGCTTTTTAGCTCCGATGCTTTCTTAGCTCCTGCCTGGATCTCAGTTTCCTCATGTGTAACATGTGAATAATACAATTTGACTATTACCTGTTCCAGAGAAAGAACTTTATAAACCTTAAAGGTCTAATGCGGCTAGGCAGAGAATTTTTATTTTATTTTTTAAAGAGCAAGTTTTAGTGAACATGTTAGCGCATCAACTAAAATCCAACTGTATTCTGAAACCTCCTCTTACATTCTTTGGTATTCTGAAGATCAGTGATGAACCTTACTTAAGTTGGGAAGAAAAGGGTCCAAAATTCATTGTTGTTGTTCACTTGTTTTCAGTCATATCTGACTCTAAGTGACCTCTTTGAGGATTTTCTTAGAAAAGATACTTACTGGAATGGTTGGCCATTTTCTTCCCCCACTCATTTTCCAGATGAGGAAACTGAGGCCAATAGGGTGAAGTGACTTGCCCAGGGTCACACAGCTAGTCTGAAGCCAGTTTTTGAACTCAGAAAGGTGAGTCTTCCTGACTCCAAGCCGGCACTCTATCCACTGCGCCACTTAGCTGTCCTGATCCAGAATTAGGCCTTTCATAATAACATACATACTTCCAAATTTACAAAAATTTTGTTTTCATATTGTGAGGATGTACAACAGAAGAATGGGAATGGCATGGTGACTAGAAATCTGATTTCAAGAGAGTCAGGAAGACTTGAGTTCAAGTCTCACATCTGACACATACTTTGTGTCCCAAGACAAGTCACTTACCCTCTCCTCTCAGCGTCCCATTCCAACTGGCATTTCCTTATGAACACGTATATACATATATAAATATTCATTCACATTCACGCCCATGTGAGAAATATGTGGTACTCTACCAATGAGGACTTTAAGAAATGGCACCCGTGATATAGATATAGATATAGGTATATAACATATAATAAATACACACCTATGCACATATATTATATATGTCTTATATATATAATATATAATATATTATATATATATATATACATACACACACACTGGAAAAT
>NW_025397460.1:0-1275 GCF_016433145.1 Gracilinanus agilis | reverse complement strand
CATATATAATCATTATTTATCTTTTTATTTTTATTTTTCAGCTATATAAGCTTAATGCAAACACTTGAAGAGCCTTGAAACTATGGGATTGTGATTTAACGCCTCTCTGTCTGATTCCAGGAGAAGTGCCAAGCCACATGATTATAGAGATTTGACTGAGAATCTGCATGAATTGCAGGAGTTCTATGCCAATACTTGAAGGGCTTGAAAATTCAGGTTTGAGTCCTGGAGTCCCAGTCTTTTCTAAAACTTTAGAGGATGTGGATCCCCTCAAATTAAATTCCTGGTGAACCACCTAAGATTGGCTATCATTTAATGGCTTATTCCCTGAGAAGATGCAGAGAAAAATCGGATCAAAGAAAGGCATTTTCCTTATTCCTCTCTATATATAGAGAGAAAATGGCAATTTTTCTGTAGTCCTGGCCCTGAATGGGTAATTGCAAACTGCTTAAATCACTTTAATTAGGCCTTGATTCAAAGGCCTAAGTTTATTTTCCTTACTTTTTTTGCACATTTTACATTTCATTCACAAGTTAATTTTTTCTCCTTTTTTTGAATTTTATTCTTTTTATTTTTTTTTATTATTTCTTTTGCCAATTGATTTCATTCACCCCCGTGACTCACTCAGCCATTCATCCTTGGCTGACCTTTTCAGGGGAGTAATGTGTTAGTTAAAATTTTCCTCAGGGGGGTGCGTGTTAAGTTTTTATAATCATAATGTCTGAATTATAATCTATATTGCAAGTCAATTTTTACTCCTTTTGAAGTAACCTCAGGGGGGTAATGTATAATTCTCAGAAGAAAATATATGTTTTGTAATCTATAATTTAAAGTTTAAATTCTTTGAGAATAATTTCAGGATAAGGATTGTACCATCCCCCCAGAATCCAGAAGACTGAACCTGTTTGGTGGAGGCACCAAAAGATGCCTGAAGAGCCTTCACTGGATCATGAAGACCCAAATTTTAACTTTAGGGCACAGTTGATCTGAACTATGGGGGTTGAACGAATTGAATGCATTTATTTTGAATGGACACGCTTATGCCAGTGGGGGACTGCCCCAAAATTGGCTTTTTGTCAAAGTGACTACCTTTTGTCCTCTTTTCTTTTGGTTTAAGATCCACTGAAAAAGACCAGTCTTTCAATGGATCTCAGTGGGGTAATGTGTTATTTAAAATCACTTGGGACACTTGGAACCACATTTCCCATGATCCCCAATGGATTTCCTGTTTTGGATTACGTATTCAAGGTTAGGGACTGTTTTAAAATAGGGGGA
>NW_025397459.1:0-1607 GCF_016433145.1 Gracilinanus agilis | reverse complement strand
TGTGTATAAGAGACAGCCTTCCTTCCTTCCTTCCTTCCTTCCTTCCTTCCTTCCTTCCTTCCTTCCTTCCTCTTTAAGATATTGATGTTGCTGTGTGGAAGTAGGGCAGAGCGGAGAGTGATGACTGGTGAAATGAAGCAAGAACTTCTCATTGGCATCTTCCTTTTCCCTTGCCTCTGCCTTGGGCAGGAAAGAAAGTACCATTAACTGACTTACTACATTGAACTTTTTTTCTTCCCTTCCATCCGTGGATTATTTCCCAATTGTTCTAAACATGGCTTGTTTGTATGTTGTCTTACTCCTTTAGACTGTGAGCTCCTCAAGGGCAGGAACTGACTTTTGACATTCCTTGTGTCACCAGTGCATAATATAGTACTTAGAACATAGTAGGTGCTTAATAAGTATTTACTGACGGATTGATCGAAGAGTGGAAGGAATTAAAACAAGAGACTGATTTCCACTCTGTAGTTAACATAGCTGCTTCTTATGCAAAGGAATTGTTCTCCCCTTTGCTCACTGTTCTTTTCATTGCTATTATTTGATTTCCTTTTATATAAAAGCAAATCTAGCCACCATTCCTTTTTTTTTAACATTTATTAATATTCGTTTTTAACATGTTTACATGATTCATGCTCCTACTTTCCCCTTCACCCCCGCACCCCCCCCCCATACCTGAAGCACATTTCCATTGGTTTTAACATGTGTCGTTGATCAAAACCTATTTCCAAATTGTTGTTAGTTGCATTGGTGTGGTAGTTTCGGGTCTACATCCCCAATCGTGTCCACCCCAACCCATGCGTTCAAGCAGTTGTTTTTCTTATATGTTTCCTCTCCTGAAGTCCTTTCTCTGAATGTGGGTAACTTTCCTTTCCATACATCCCTCAGAGCTGTCCTGTGTCATTGCATTGCTGCTGGTATAGAAGTCCATTACATTCGATTTTACCATAGTATATCAGTCTCTGTGTACAGTGTTCTTCTGGCTCTGCTCCTTTCACTCCGCATCAGTTCCTGGAGGTCTTTCCAGTTCACCTGGAACTCCTCCAGTTTATTATTCCTTTTAGCACAATAGTATTCCATCACTAACATATACCACAATTTGTTCAGCCATTCCCCAATTGAAGGACATACCCTCCTTTTCCAGTTCTTTGCCACCACAAAAAGAGCAGCTATAAATATTTTCCTACAAGTCTGTTTATCTATGATCTCTTTGGGGTACAAACCCAACAATGGTATGGCTGGATCAAAGGGCAGGCATTCTTTTATAGCCCTTTGAGCATAATTCCATATTGCCAGCCAAAATGGTTGGATCAGTTCACAACTCCACCAGCAATGCATTAATGTCCCAATTTTGCCACATCCCCTCCAGCATTCATTACCCTCCCCTGTGGTCATTTTAGCCAATCTGCTAGGTTTGAGGTGATACCTCAGAGTTGTTTTGATTTGTATTTCTCTAATTATTAGAGATTCAGAACACTTTCTCATGTGCTTATTGATACTTTTGATTTCTTTACCTGAAAATTGCCTATTCATGTCTCTTGCCCATTTATCAATTGGGGAATGGCTTGATTTTTTATACAATTGATTTAACTCCTTGTATATTTGAGTAA
>NW_025397458.1:0-7106 GCF_016433145.1 Gracilinanus agilis | reverse complement strand
GAAGGAAGGAAGGAAGGAAAGTCATTGAAAAATGTTTTTATAAATGCATAGAAGAAAACAGAAATATGGTGCAAGTGATTATATACAGGTAGGATAGCTTTGAATGTAACAGACTGAATTTATTAGATACTTGAAAAGAGAAGCATGCTGTTCATAAGAGATCCACAGTTTCATTTGCAAACCCATGCTCCAAAGCATATATGGAAGTACTCATTTTAATTAATGTTAAGATCCTCTTTTAAATGGGAAAATAAAGATATAGAACAAAATTCAGTAACAACTAGATACTGAATAACACTGGGTGTCTGGGAGACCTGAGTTCAAATCCCAATTCATACACTTACTAGCTCTATGAACCTGGGCAAGTTATTTAACTTCTGTCTGTCTCAGTTATTTCAACCATAAATGAGCATAATAGCATCAGCTTCCAGAACTGTGAGGATCAAATGAGAAAACATATGTGAGAAGTTTAGTACAGTGCCTGAACATATTTGTCATTTAATAAAGGTTTGTTTCTTCTCTCACTTCCTACGTGCCTTTACACCATTAAGATTGCCTTTTTTTTATTTGTATACACTTAAATGTGAACATATTATTTCGTTTAGATCAAGAATTTCTTTTTTTTGCCTTTGTATCAACAATACCTAGCACCATAATGGCAAATCTATGGCACACATGCCAGTGGGGGGGCACTCAGAGCCCTCTTTGTGGGCATGTGTGCTATTGCCTCAGCACAGAGTTCATCAGAGTTCTTTAGCAGAAAGCCAAAGGGATACGAACCTGGGCTGCTCCCCTCCCCTTCTCAATGGGCACCTGAGGACATTTCTCATATCACCCACCCCCCTAAAAGGTTGACCATCACTGAACCTGACATACTTAGTTGTTTCTTAATAAATATTTGTTCAGGGGGCAGCTGGGTAGCTTAGTGGATTGAGAGTCAGGCCTAGAGACGAGAGGTTCTAGGTTCAAATCTGGCCTCAGACACTTCCCAGTTGTGTGACCCTGCACAAGTCACTTTACCCTCATTGCCTAGCCCTTACCACTCTTCTGCCATGGAACCAATACACCGTATTGATTCCAAGATGGAAAGTAAGGGCCCAAAAAACAATCAAACAAATAAATAAATAAACAAATAAATGAATATGTGTTCATTGATTGATCAGAACAAGAGGCAGCCTAATAATAAAGAATGAGATAAAAATTAGAAAATCAAAGTCCTACATTAAAATGTATCATTTAATTTCACATAGACTCTTTTTTAAATCTATTAAACAGTGAAATTGGTATAAAAGAACTCTTAAGTATTTTTTTTGCTTTCATATTAGTATATTAAACCCGCACACTTCATGAAGTCCTTTTTTGACATTTATTTTTCCATAATATTTTGGTTTTGTTAACCAATGGATGAATTTTTACATAAAATAAAGTTCAGAATACACACATGTATTTAATGTGTCTATATATCTCTATCTTTATCTATCTACCCAACCATTCATCCATAATATTTGAATGATGTTGGATTTGGAAGAAGAGGAAGAAATTAATGATCAGGTTTGGCCAACAATTGCCCAAAAGAGGAAAGGCTATAAATATAGTAAACTCAGCCTATGTTGACTTTTATGTTAAAAAGGACCCACAATTTTACTAGTAGAAATACTCTCTGCCACTGAATACAGAGTGTGATTCCTCTATATTTTAGTCAAATGTATTTGTGAATTACTGTAGACTCTCTCCCCACAAAAAAAAATAAAATCATGGCACAGTAGTTCACCTTTTGGTAATAAGACTTTCTGAAGTAATATAGGCTGGTTCTTAGATAAAATGTTTCCCTTGTTCTAGATTAAGCCTCTCTTATTTAAAATAATTCTTCAAATTTGTGACTCATAGATAGCTTCTTATCTTAACCTAGAGTCCTTTCTCACTCCTTCGTTCTTTTAATTGTGGGTTTTTTAGCTTAGTTGTTTCTTTATGAACCCAAATGCTAATTCATGCAACTACCTTAAAATATAGGCCAAGATGGATAAGGTTTCCATTTTTCAACTGGTGTGTTATTATGTCATTTAAATAATTTTCATGCATCTTGAACCTCAAATATAATATTATTTCATAATGTTTATTCCAGAACAGAAGTTTAAAACCTAGATAAACTAATTTTATATGAAAACTTGTATGACTTGGATATTAGTAGAGCTGACAAGCCTAAGATCTTAAGAATCCACATTTATCTCTTTGACAAACCACCACCTTTGATTGTTCTTGGGAAAATTTGTCAATCAGTCAACACATATTTATTGAGCACTATATACTAGGTATAAGGAGTAATCCTCTTAATAAGTTTATAATTTAGTATGATTATATATGTACACATTAAAGAAAGTAAGTAACAAGGCAAAAAATTAGATAATTTGCAATCTTGGAAAGAATGTTAGACTTAGAGTCAGAGGACCTTGAATTGAAATGACAATTCTTAGATATACTAGAGTTGCATGATTTTGTGCAAGTCTAGATTTCTAGATTTCCAAGTCTAAAATTTTCTCATTTTTGTTTTTCTCTTCTCTAAAGTAAAAAGATTAGGCTAACTCTATGATTTCTAAGATTCCTTCCAAATCTAAATCTTTTGAACTTATGATCCTACTATAAGTTCCAAAATGTATTTTTTCTTTAATGAAATGATGGTGTTTAACTCTATGTCTCCTATGCTCCTTTCTAAATCTGAAATTATGTCCCTATGCACCTATGCTCCTATGTTCTTAATGTTCCTATTTTATAGACAGAAAGTATTCTCTGAGCTGAGAGAGGGGAAGAGATTATTTCAGCCTGTTAAGTCCCAGAGAAAATATGATGGATAGGTTTCCAGAGGGAGAAAGGAGAGGAAAAGAGTGATGTGATCAAAGGCCCGAAGGTAAGAAAATCATCCACAAAGACTGCCAACACTTGTGGAATAAGCAAAGGAGAAAAGCTACAATGAAGTCCAATATAAACCTTGTGTTTTTCTGTGAATGAAAAGGAGATCAGTTTTGGCTGAGGGAATTTTAAAAATGTCGGCAAGGCTAAGGATTGCACTCTTCATTTCATCACCAATATGAAAAAGGCATGAAAAAGACCACAATGGAAACAGAGGGGTATATTTTGCAGCCAGAATGTGTAGATGTTCTGCCAAGTTAGTAAGGAAGATGATTTTCCTCATCTCTTTTGGCAGTCAGAATGAGTCTTTTTGGTTCTGCTCCACAGTTTAATAACAATAAAACCTCATGAAATGAAACTGTTTGTTCCACACCAAACATTGTTAAAATCTACCAGAGAATGGTAGTACTTCAAAATTCTATATTCAACAAAAGGGGAAAAAAAGGTAAAAGTTCAAATACAATCTAATTTCATGATGATTCAATCTTTAATATTTCTGCTAATCATCTTTGTGTTGACTAACAGACCATGCATTAGCCTTTCAAAAAATATCATTTTTTTCTGAGATCCCCACTGAGTATCATAATGATCTAAAAATCAAGGTTATTTCAACTTATTATAATAAGATGTTATTATGACACCCAACAGAAGTGTAAGCAGGCAGGAACAAAATGACAATGATGAACAGATTTTATTGCCTAAATGAAAAGGATCATTTCAAAAATTTTCCCCATAAAATGGCATATTTAATTTTGGCGAAGATTAATGCAATATATTTAAGTGAGTCATACCACAGTATAATTCTATCCAATTTACACATCCTAATTTTACTATTTCAATTATAATTCCTGGGTTATTGGGTTTATATACTTCTTTGTTTGGATGGATGACACATATGTATCTAGTACTGCCTCCTACAATGTTTATTTTGCTTGCTTGCCTATTGTGCAATTATTCTTTAAAAGCAATAAAATGGACTTTATTTGCAAAATATTAAACATTAGGTACTAATTGGTTATAAATTGTAGCCTTTAACCTGACACATGTTTGTTGTCTTGGTATTGTAGCTTTTTAAAATTATGTAATGATTAGAGTCATAATGTTTCAGACTGGTCAAGTGCCACAGCTGCAATCTTTTGGCACAGGGGCAAGGCTTATACTTTAATGAGTAATTGTCCAGAGCATTTGTACTAAAACAACAATATAACTACACAAACTGTACTGACCCAATGTATGACATTATATATGAATAGTTCCTGCTGTCATTGACATAATTTGGCATCTAACATCTATATGCAAATCACTTTCTAAATGCCATTTTCCATATTCAACATAAAATTAATATAACTTCTAAAATATGTGGGCTTTTATTATCTTTATGATATCATTAAGCTGAATAATTAAGGGAAGTATAAAACAAAATTGTCAACAAAAGATTTCTATAATTACCATATATGCCCTGATCTGAATATGAATAATGTTATTTTATAGACTTGATAGATGAGAAACAAGTTTTTAAAATGGAACTGGATTGCCCTTTTAGAATGAGAGTTTTAGAGAGGAAATAGAAATAAAAATTTGGGAAAAAATGAATAGCAAATATTTTATACCTCTATATGCATATATGATAAAAAAGAAATAGGTTCTCTTCTTAATGTAATAAGAAAATGATTTTGCATAAAAACTATCATAATCTCTCATAATTGTTGTTTGTCTCCTTTGAAGTTTTTGCCCTTATTGAATATTCAAATTAGACAAAAGTTAGAGTTGTATGTATATATCATGTACTGCTTCATGAAACCAAAAGCACTTTTTAAATGTGAGTGATTATCATTACATATGTATATATACATGCATTATTGATAGAAATGCTTATTCTAGCAGTTATAGAAGCAATATTGCATCATTTATCTTCAAATGTTATATATACAAATTAATATTGGTATGTATAAAACAGTATAAAACAGATTTATATGATACAGATGGATTTTAAAACATTATGACAAAATAGTTTCTTTCTCCCAAAATGATTTTATATTGAGAGAGAATCCTACATGGCTTGAAATTTGTATGTTAATATGCAAGCTCATCATTTTCTAGTGTTAAAAGAGGCATCACAAACTGTGGGTGATCATACGAAAACAGATACTAATTTAGTAATAAAAGAAAAGGAGAAGAAAACAATTATGAAGATGCACTTCACATCCCAAATACTGGGCAGCTAAGAATGATGCAGCTTACAAATTGTCCCAATTGTGCTGGAAAATAACTTAAAATTAGTCAAGAAAATTGACTGACTTGTTTGTTATCAATGAGGTTTAATCATTTAAATATATATATATATATATATATATATATACACTTTAGGTTTGTGCTTCTGATTTTCTCTTCTAGATGACTATAGAATGTGATGTAATGAAATGGGCACTATATTCAGAATTCTAAAATTCTAAAATAAATTCTGAGTTTCAACTATCAACAATGACTTTTCTTTTCTCCCTGGTTTTCTGCCTTTATTCCTCAATCACATAATATGCATTTGGTTTGGGTGCACAATATTAATCTTCTCTCTGAATAAATATTAAGCCCAAAATTCATAGCACAAATCCCAACAGGTGCCCCGAGAATTGTGAACATGTACATCTAAAAGCCAAAAAAATCTCACAAAAAACCAACCCTTAAATACAAGCTAGGGCCTCAAATAAATTTTCCTTTGCATATTGGATTATTCAGTTATTTATTATCCAGACACTTCACAGTCCCAAAGTGAGTAAACTTCCCATTCCTCCAACAAGACATGATGGATAGGCTGCTGGACTTGGAGAAAGGAGGAAGTATGTTTAAAACCTGTCTCTGACACTTATTAGCCATATGAGAATGGGCAAGTCTGAACCTCAGTTTCCACCACTATAAAATGAGTATAATAATATCTATGGCATTTATTTTTCACGAAGTTCTTATAAGTCTCAGATGAGATAATAGATGTAAAACATTTTGTAAACTTGAAAGCACAATACGGATATTAGCTTTTATAACCAAAAAAGAAGATTGTTTCCAGTGTACTTCTGCATGTGAACAGTGCAAATGACTGAAACGGGTGATGGTACTTTACTGAAATATTCAAGCATCCAAAAAAAAGAAGTCTAATTGGAATTCTTCCTTTATTTTTGTATGGAAGTTTTAAGTACTTCAAGTACTTCTTTCATAGTGGAAAGATCAATGAGATAGAAGTGAGAGTAAGCTTTCATCTCTTCTCTGCTGTTAACTCACTATATAAACAAATTTATTTAACCTCTCTGGATTTCTAGACCTGGAAAAAAGAAGCTAGTATATCCATGTTAACCTCTAGCTCTTACATTCTTTGAATCTGTACACTTGAACATCTCTGTGAAGTAGACAGTCCTAGAAAATAAAGCCCCAGGAGCTGAAGGGATTCTGCCAAATTCACTCAGATCAGATGGCAAATCTGAGATGAATGTAAGATAGGCAAAGGAAAAAGGAAGAGAAGGTTCCTAATCCTCTCCACTTCACCCCACCTCCACTTTCAACTTGAATGCTTTGGTTTTTTTTTTAAGGGAAGGAGGCGGCTCAGGAGACACGAGGAATCATTTCGGATTGTTGTTATGCATGGAGGAATATTATTTATAGCAAATAAATGTTGACTCTGCTGGGTTGTACAAAGAACCAGATCACTAACATATTCCTAAGGGGGGAAAAGATCTTAGAAGAATATCAAGCTCTTTGTGAAGAAGACATTTATTCTAGCCAAAGTGTCATGTCATTGATTCTACTACTTGTGCAAACAGAGCAATTTCATTGACCACTGCTGACTAAATAGTAAATGATTCCTGGGATTTTCCTCCTTTTTTCCCCTGACACTGATCATAATCCATAGGAATTTCATTATTTTTTTTGTTAATTAGTCATATCTAAATCTTCTTGTCTCCATTTGGGGTTTTCTTGACAAATAAGTTAGAATACTTTGTCATTTCATTCTCCACCTCATTTTACCTATGAGGAAACTGAGGTAAAAAGCATTAAGTGTTTTTGTTCAGGGTCATACATCTAATAAGTGTCTGAGGTCTAATTTCAACTCAGGTCCTTCTGACTCCAGGGCCAGTACTACATTCACTGTGAGATGTAATCACCTTTCTTAACTGTACTTCTGCAAGTCTTTAAGGCCTCTGAGCCTTGATTTCCAT
>NW_025397457.1:0-1534 GCF_016433145.1 Gracilinanus agilis | reverse complement strand
TTATTATATAGCATATATAATAAAATATATAACTTTATAACATGATAACAATTATGCATTGTGTCAGGCTTGTTTACTTAACCGTTTTCCATACGTAATATTCCACCTTCTGCCATCTTCCATTCCTAAACTGGGCTCACCTTCCCCTCTTAGAATACTCCAACTCTCTTCAAGGTTCAGCTCAAATGCCAAATTCTTTATATTATAGATCTATTATATTATCTACATTATAATTGTATTTATTAGATAATTGATTTAGAGCTAGAAGGGATCTTGGAGGTGCCCTTATTTTATTTTATTTTATTTTATTTTTTAAGCCCTTAACTTCTGTGTATTGGCTCTTAGGTGGAAGAGTGGTAAGGGTAGCAATGGGGGTCAAGTGACTTGCCCAGGGTCACACAGCTGGGAAGTGTCTGAGCTCTTATTTTATAAAAGAGGAAACTGAGGCCACCTGAGGTTGAGTAACTTCAGTTGACTAACACACTCGGTATGTGTCAGAGGTGGGAGTTGAACCCAGGCATTCCTGACTCAAACCAGCTCTCTCCCTCTCCACCACGATTATTATTTCTGGACAGAGATGACCAAAGGGCAGCTGTGAATATAATGGACTCTGTTTTTCAGAACATCAGCTGCTGTGGCTTTGCAGGTGCAGAGAATAAAATCACATTAAAAAAAACACCGTCACCAGCACCGCAGGCTTTCTCTTCTTCACCGGGCATTTCTCCTTGGTCAGCATCAGTGGGTGTTCTCCCTGCCCTTGCCTTCTCTTGGCCTCCTTGACTGAATCCCCTTTTGGAAGTGTCTCTGGGGAACTAGGGGGATGAGAAGCAAGTCCCTCCTTTTGTTCTGTTTTGTTCTGTTTCTTAATCCCTTACCTTGTGTCTTAGAATGGAGAGGAACCATTGGCTCCAAAGGAAAAAAGCAGTAAGGGCAAGGCAATGGGGATGAGGTGATTTGCCACGGGTGATACAGCTAGGAAGTATCTGAGGCCACATTTAGATCCAGAACCTCTCATCTGCAGGCTTGGCTCGCTTCCACTGAGTCACTGAACTGCCTTGTCACCAAGCATTTATTAAGCACCGACTGAGTGCCAGGCACTGTGCTCCGTGCTAGGGATAGAAGAAGGCAAAGACAATCCCTGCTGCCAAGAAGCTCTGATGAGAGAGACAACATGGAACAACAACAGGGTAAAAGTGCGGCGCGATGGCTAACGTGCCAGGCTTGGCGTTGGGAGGACCTGAGTTTGAATCTTGAATCAGACTTCATCCCCATTACCCAGCTCTTACCACTCCTCTGCCTTAGAACTGGCACTTCGGAGCAATTCTAAGACATAAAGTAAGGGTTTGAAACAGGCAACAATTATGTGCCGACATGGTAAATACAGGATCAAGTGGAGGCTGTCTTGGAGAGAAGGCATTCACTCTAAGGAGGACTGGGAAAGGCTTCTTGGATTTTAGCTGGGAGGCCAGAAGGAGAAATTTCCAGGAGAGAGAGAGAGAGAGAGAGAGAGAGAGAGAGAGAGAGAGAGAGAGAG
>NW_025397456.1:0-1389 GCF_016433145.1 Gracilinanus agilis | reverse complement strand
GGAAAGGAAGGAAGGAAGGAAAGGAAGGAAAGAAGAAAAAGAAAAGAAGCAAGGAAAGAACATTCTAGACCAAAAAAAGAAAGGAAGAAAGAAAGAGAAGAAAGTTCTAGATCTTAAGTGATCAAAAAAAGTGCTATGGGAGTACAAAGGAGAGATGTAGCCTAGAATAGAGGAATGAGTTGAGCTAGGATGTGGACATAGGAGACCTCAGTTCTCTGGTCACTTTACCACTTACTATATGCTTGGATAAGTCTCTTAATTTTATATAATCTCATATTTTTAGTGTAAAATAAATATAATAATACTCCATTATCTCCTTCATAAGGCTAGTGTATAAGGAAA
This sequence comes from Gracilinanus agilis, assembly GCF_016433145.1. Classification (NCBI taxonomy): domain Eukaryota; kingdom Metazoa; phylum Chordata; class Mammalia; order Didelphimorphia; family Didelphidae; genus Gracilinanus; species Gracilinanus agilis. The sequence goes on along the minus strand of NW_025397456.1, from coordinate 1,047 downwards.
TAGTTTTAAGGGTTATATAAATGTCAGCTATTATTGTTATTCAGCTAGGCCCCAATTAGAGGAATAATGAATCCCAGGAAGTGGTTACATGTATTCAAATTTGCACTATTCCAAGTTACAAATGGATAAAATGTGGTAAGTGGTTCCAACCCAATGGAAACATGTAGTGTGAATTTGGAAAATGTGACCATTTCACAGAATTCATTAGGGTTCATTATTTGCATTAATTGGGACCTAGTTGTAATATTTGGAGATGGGGGAGAGAGAGGTCAAGAAGAAGAGGTTTCAAGGAGAATATAATATCTGAGCTAGTCTTATTCTGAGCTAGGGGACCAAAGAGTTTTGAGGGATGAAGAGATGACAGAGAAGGTATCTCAGGGATATAGAAAGACACTAATGTTCAAAACTGAGGGAAATGTTCAAGGAATATGGAAAGTTTTGGTGGACAGGACCCATAAAAAAGTAGTTAGAGCTGAAGCTAAATAGCCAGACTGGGGAGAGCTTGGAAAGAAGTTGAAGAGTCTAGATTTTATCTTGCAGGACAGTGGGGAGCCACTAGAAGGTTTATGAGCAGGGGAACACACCCTATCCAAGATTGTACATTAGGAAAATTAACCTTGCAACTTGCACAGGTTGGCTTGGACTGGGAGTGTCTAGAGACAGAGAAAGAATGGTTAGAAAGCTATTGCCAGGAGGCACGTAGGTAATTCAGTGGATTAAGAGCCAAGTCTAGAAACAGGAAGTCCTTGGTCCAAATTTGATCTCAGCCACTTCCTAGTTGTGTGACCCTGAGCAAGTCACTTAACCCCTATTGCCTAGCCCTTACACCTCTACTATCTTGAAACAAATGACAGGATTGATTATAAGATGGAGGTAAGGGAGGAAAGAAGGGAGGAAGGAAGGGAGGGAGGAAGGAAGGAAAAGAGGGAGGAAGAAAAGAAGGGAGGAAGGAAGGAAAGAAAGAAGAAAAGAAGGAAGGAAGAGAGGAAAGAAGGAAGAAAGAGAGGAAAGAAAGAAGGAAGGAAGGAAGGGAGGGAGGGAGGGAGG
>NW_025397455.1:0-1611 GCF_016433145.1 Gracilinanus agilis | reverse complement strand
CTCTGACATTCTCTGTTCTAAGGTCTCTCCCAGCTCTGACATTCTCTCTTCTAAAGTCTCTCCCAGCTCTGACATTCTCTCTTCTAAGGTCTCTCCCAGCTCTGACATTCTCTCTTCTAAGTTCTCTCCCAGCTCTGACATTCTCTGTTCAAAGGTCCTCCCAGTTCTGACATTCTCTAAAGCCCTTCCCAATTCTTCCATTCCATGTTCTAAGGGGCCTCCCAGCTCTGACATTTTCAAATTCCATGTGAAAAGTATCTGTAATGATAATCCATGCCATAAACTAGCAGTACTCTAAACCATTGCCACCTGGTGGCACCTCCATAACAGGACATTCTCAAAGGTACAGTGACAAATCTTTGCTCTCACAGTTGTTTTCCTCTCCCTCCCTTCCTCTGGTTTCCTCCTTCCTGCTGGTCTCAGGAGAAGCAGGGGCTATGAAGATGGAGACTATCATTGACCCCATCTAGTCTAATCCACTCATTTTACAGAGGAGGAAATGGAGACACCAAGGCTTACATGCTTCGTAGAAGGTCTCAGAAAATAAAGAAGAGACTCGGGATTTGGTTCCAATTCTGCTGATATCAAATCCAACACTATTCTCTATCTAAAAATTCTCCTTTTTAGGAGAAACATCTAGAATCTTTACATTCTTGTCTCCTCTGTGATTCTGATATAGCAGAGGGAACTTCGGCGAATGAGAGAGACAGAAACAGAGAGAATTTGACAGAGAGGGAAAGAGACAAAGATTGACAGAGAGGGAGACAGAAAAACAGAGAGGAGAGAGGGAAACAGAAAATGAGTATTTTAAGATATTAAACAAATTAGAAGCCAATTTCATTCCTCTACTGGTTTGTGTCTCAAGGCTCAAAGCTAACAACTCCCAAGGGGATTTCTGCAATGTGAGATAAGGTGGCGGGCAGCCAGAGTGGTCATTTTGCATCTTCAAATGTGTTCTAATTAAGTTCCAATCTGTCTCTGTGGGCCAAGGAGCTCTCAGAAGATAACACAAGCAGCAAGGGTGCCCCAGTGAGATGCTGGATGTAGCCTTGTCTGCTCACAACATACCCCAGAGCAGCATAGTGATCTATTTGAAATGGAAAGCCTTCCACCTGGAGTTTAGATAGTTGACTGACCACCAGAGATCTTGAGAGACTGGATGCCACTGCTTCCATCCTTTTCTCCCAGTTCTACAACAGCAATGAAGAGTGACTATGGGGTTAACTGATATTGCAAGACATGAGGAGATATCCTTACCATCTCACTCCATCTTATGTTCTCCATTTCTGGTGGCAAATCCTGGGTGGCTCATTCTTCTTATTATTCCTACCAGGATACTGACAGACTAAAGGAAGATTGTTGGTTCACATGCAGTATTTTATCTTTCTTGAATTAATTCAAATTTTGATTACATTCTAAGCCTTTCTGTCACAGAAATATTCTGTTACTGAGCTTTATTTTATGCTGTACCGCTCACCTTTAAAAATGGGATACCAGGGAAGAACATTACATGATAGAATGTCACAACTTAGAGGGCCTTAGAACATAGTTTGTCAGAGCTGGAAGAGACCTTAGAACAGAGAATGTCAAGAGCTGGGAGAGACCTTAGAG
>NW_025397454.1:0-2459 GCF_016433145.1 Gracilinanus agilis | reverse complement strand
GTCCTTTCATTTGATTTCTTTTCCTTTCTCTTTTCTTTTCTTTCCTTTTCTTTTCTCTTCTCTTCTTTTCTTTTCGTTTCATTTCATTTCATCTTTTAAAAGTGGTTTTTCTGAAGCACAACTTCTTACCATGTCACCCTGTTCTACTCAATAAACCCTATTGCCTCCAGGATCAAATACCAAAATGTTTGACATTCAAAAACCATCATAGCCTACTCCTTTCCCCCCTTTCCAATATGCTTTCTTTGATCCAGTGACTCCGGGCTCTTGGCCGTTCCAAGAATGAGATTCTCCATCTCTCAGTTCTGGAAATTTTCTCTGACTGTCCCTATGCCTGGAGAGTTCTTCCTCCTCTGCTTCATGGCTTCCTTTGAAGCCTATCTAAAATCCCATCTTTTATGATGTCTTTCTTAACCTTCTTGATTCTAGTGCCTTCTCTGTTCATTATTTCCTTTTTGTTTTGTTCAGTCACTTAAGTCATGTTCAACTCTGGCTTTTGTCTTGTCATTGGACATGGATGGTTCTAGAAGAGAGGAGGCTGATGTCTTTGTGCAACTCTGTCTTACTTAAATCTAATTCACCCTGGAGTCAAGACATCACCTGTGATGTTTTTAGTCCTCTGAAAAGAAAATAAGTGGAGCCAACTAGGTGGCTCAGTGGGCTGAGAGTCAGGCCTGGAGGTCCTAGGTTCAAATCTGGCCTAAGTCACTTTCTAGCTGGATGACCCTGGGCAAGTCACTTAACTCCCATTGGCTAACCTTTACCACTCTTCTGGTTTGGAACCAATACACAATATTAATTCTAACATGGAAGGTAAGGGTTTAAAAAAGAAAATAAAATGGAGGAAGAACAATAATATTTCCTACTCATCCTATTCTGCTTTGGAACCAATACACAATATTAATTCTAACACGTAAGGTAAGGGTTTAAAAAAAGAAAAGAAAATGAAGGAAGAACAACAATATTTCCTATTCATCCTATTCTGCTTTGGAACGAATACACAAGGCTGAGTCTAAGATGGAATGCAAAGATTTAGAAAAAAGAAAAGAAAAGAAAGGAAGAACAATAATATTTCCTATTCATTCTGTTCTGTTTTGGAACCAATACACAATATTGTTTCTAAGATAGAAGGTAAAGGTTTAAGAAAAAAGAAAAGAAAATGAAGGAAGAACAACAATAATATTTCCTCTTTGTTCTGTCTGTAGCTTGTTTGTATATATTCGTTTGCATGTGTTATCTTTCCCATTAGATTGTAAGCTCCTGGAGAACAGGAACCGCCTTTTTGTCTCTTTTTGCATTCCTAGCACTTGGCATAGTGCCTGACACATAGCAGGTGTTTCATAAACTTTTATTGATCGGAGGACTCAACAAAAATCGTGGAAAGACTGAAAACCATGCCCTAAGAGGATCTGTTGAAAGAACTAGGAATTTTCAGTCTGGGTAAGATTAACCTTATTGGTTCCCCATTTTTACGGCGTTTTTATACACTGGCTTACTTAAATTTCCCAACAACCTCTTAGGCGAGGTACTACAAAAGTTATCTCCATTTTGTAGATGGAAAAATAGAGGCAAACTGAGGTGAAGTGATTTGTTCTTGATCACATAGGAAATTAAATGTGAGAGTTTTGGGTGAGGGCAGCTTTCACGTAGTAGAGAGATCAGCCTTGTTCTGCTTGGTCCCCATTGAAGCTATAAGATTTTGCAGAGAGCTAGATTTCCATTCAGTCTAGGAACCTGGAAAAAAGAAGATTTTGTACGGTTGGGAGTTGGGAGGGAGGGACAGGGGAGCTTCTTGCAAATATTTGAAAAGCTGTCATGTCGGAGAAGAATTCAATTTATTCTTCCTGGCCTCTGAGAACTATGGAAAATGGATATGATTCACTCATCTTTGGTCACGTCTGACTCTTCATGACCTCATTTTGGGGTTTTCTTGGCAAAGAAACTAAAGTAGTTTGCCTTTTCCTTCTATGATTCATTTTACAAATAAGAAAACTGATTCAAATCGGGTGAAGGGACTTGCCCAGGGCAAGCTACTAAGTGTCTGAGATTGGATTCGAATTCAGGACTTCCTGATTCCAATCTCAGCATTCTATCCACTGAGCCACCTAGCAGCCTCATAAACAGATTTAGAACACAATTGCTGTTCAGTTGTGTCTGACTCTTTGTGATCTCATTTGGAGTTTTCTTGGCAGAGATACGGGAGTGGTTTGCCATTTCCTTCTTCAGCATATAAGGAAACTGAGGCAAACAGAGTTAAGTGACTTGTCCAGGGTGACACAGCTACTCAGTGTCTGAGGTCGGATTTGAACTCATGAAGATGAGCCTTCCCATCTCTGGTCCTGGTGCTCTGTGCACTATGGTGCTACCTAGAAGTTACGAATGGTCAGATTTAGTTTTGATGCTGGGGGAAAACTTTCTAACAATGACAACAACAACAACAACAAATATATATATATATA
>NW_025397453.1:0-1289 GCF_016433145.1 Gracilinanus agilis | reverse complement strand
ATCATGTATAATATAATATGCTATATAAAATATAGTACATTTTAATATATTATACTATATATTATATTATTATGTCATAATAATATATCTATAGATTCCCCCACTATTTCTCCCCTCACTCTCCCAGAGACCCATCCTTTATAGCTAAGAAGTTTGGTGTTGTTTCTTTTCCCCCCAAAAAAAGAAGAAAACATTAAAACTAATCAATACATTAAAACAAAACCCTGAAGTTATGCATAATGTTCAATGGTATTTTCTTATATCTCTTCCTTTGGGCCAAGCTTGTTCTTTATCATTTCTCAAAGTTTAGTTTCAATTTTCTTTTCCTTTTCTCTTTATTTAGTTATTGTTTTTGTAGTGGTTATTCTTTTAGTCATTCTATTTGCATAATTCCAAATTTCTTTAAAGCATCCCTGCCAATTCACAGAGCCAGTCACAAATGTGCCTAGCTCTCCATAACCCCTCCAACATGGACCCTTACTGTCTTTTACCATCTTTGTCAATTTGGTTGATTGAGATGAAACTTCAGGGTCGTTTTGATGTGTATTTCTCTCTTTTCATATAATTTTTAATGGTGGACATTTTCACTGGCCCAGAATTCCCTCTCATCATCCCCATCATCCCCACCTCCAGGCTTTCTGAGTTTCCTTTCAGTCCCAGCTAAAATCCCACCTACTACAAGAAGCCTTTCTTGATCCTCCTTAGAAGGAGCGCCTTCCTCCTGTGATCATCTCCAATTTATTCTGGAGATACAATGTTTGAACATCTTCTTACATGTCTCCCCCATTAGACTGTGAGCTCCTCAAGGGCAAGAACTAGCTTTTGTTTTTCTTTGTATTCTCAATGTTTAGTGCAGAGACTGATATGTTGTTATTATCTAAGCATAGGTATGTCTGACTCTTTATGACTTAATTTGGGTTTGGTTTGAGTTTTTTTGCAAAGATATTAAAGTTATTTGCTATTTCCTTTTCCAACTCAATTTTTACAGGTTTTTGGTTTTTTTTAACAGATGAGGAACTGGGGCAAACAGGATTAAGTGACTTGCCCAGGGTCACACAACTAGTAAGCCTCTGAGGCCAAATTTGAATTCAGGTCTTCCTGACTCCAGACCTGGCTCTCTCTCCACTATACCTGGCATATAGTTAACAAATTTATAAATAATTTAAATCAGTCATTTTATTATTTATTACATAATGATTTGTTATATATTGTATGTAAATTATATATTATACATCATAAATTAAATTTATTTTATTTAATAATTTATTTTATTGTGTAATATTTTATTG
>NW_025397452.1:0-3911 GCF_016433145.1 Gracilinanus agilis | reverse complement strand
CCCCCACACCCCTCACACCCTGTGTGCTCCCTTTGTGCTACAGGGCAGAGAGGCCAGTGATATGAAAAAACGTTGTCAGGCATGGTAGAGAGTAGGAAGGAAGCAGCTCCAGCTAAGTCCCTTTGCCTCTCTAGTAATGAACTCTGCAGAGGAGGGGGAGAAGGTGGCACACATGCCCACAGAGAGAGTTCTGCATGCCATCTTTGGCACCCATGACATAGGTATGCCATCACTACTATAGAGATTAAATGACACAGCCAATATGTGGGAGAAGCAGAAACAAAACCCGGGTTTTCCTGACACTTTGCCAACTGTCTTTGGATTATATTATGTTATCTAATTGACTTTTTAAAATACCATGCAAGTATAGAAAAGGTACTACTGAACAGACAAAAGTGAACCACAAAACCAGTTTCAGATCACTAGAGATTGCTCAGAATTTGCTAGGAAACTGTACCAGATGCTGATTTTCTCTGTGCTTTTGTGGACTTCCTATAAGGATCTCAAAGCATCAATAAAGGCACTAACTTGCTTAGAGTTGAAGCTATCTAAAATGTAATTATGTCAGCAACAATTTTACTAATGAGACACTAAAGAGGCCAGCATATTTTTAGGATCTAATAATCCTTGGCCTGTTTTTAAAACTCAGTTCTTGTGACCTGACTTCTTCAGTTGTAAGATAACCTGGAGTCCTTTCTGTCAATGATTCAGTTATTACTATTTTACATTACTAGGTCAACTACCAAATCTCCTACATGATGATTATAGAATGCAGACTTTTTTTAAGATGCACTAATCATCGTCAGAGGTAACAATTTATTTCTTTAACATGCCAGTCCTTGAGAGTGAAGATGGTATTTTATCAGTTCCCTACAAACACTAGTACCTGGAGGGAGTTAAAAATTAAAGAGCGTGGGTGGAAAGACCAGGCTCTGGTATTAATATGGCACTAGACTTGATATAACCTGAGCTATCTCTAGCAGGGCTTGATTCTACAGGTGTGTCCTGCTTCAAGAAAACCAAACGAAAGAAAATCCAGGCTTAAAGTTCATCTAATTTTAGAGTGAGAGCTTTCGTGTTAAAAAAAAATAACAACAACAACAAAAAAACCACTGCATGGCTTTATAAAGAGATTTCCTTAAGGATTATCCCCATACAGTTTTGATACATTTATCAATTGAGAATATATCTTGATTGTTCACTAGGTGTGAAAGGGGCCTGAATGCCTCCAAGTTATGACAGGAATTCTCCTCTGATTGATCAGCTAAGAGACTTGGTAATGCTCCTTGTTGCTTTTGAGCACTTTTGGGACTGAGAAATTAAAGTATTTGGTAGGAAAAAAGAAAGATAATTGCCCTAGAGAAGGAACCACTTGGAAAAGAGGAGAATGCCTCAGTTTAGGTTTCCTCCCTCTTCCCTACCTCAATCAGAAGAGAAGGCTCATGAACTTCCAATAATGTAGAACTTTGGGAGACTTTTTCTTTGAAACCCTAACATTAGGAGCCAGGTTGTGAAATGGAAAATATATTTAGGAAGGACTACAAAGAACCCAGTAGAAATGTCATTTCACACCTAAGAGGATTATTTTGAGGACTATAGCAAAAGTACTCTGAGGAACTATGTTATCCTTTTATCAATGTGTTCTCTAAGCTTTATCCCACTTTTTCCTGAACTCCACATGTCCTTTTAGGGAAAGTGTGTTATGTATCGTTGGGGGAATATTTGTATCAGTTATATCAAGTAGACTACATAAGAAAATACTTCCTCCTAAAAGCAAGTTGTCTGATTGTATAATTGATATCAAGTCATAACTATGTTGGGAAGTATACACATGGGGGTTCATGAACATTAGATACAGTTCATGTGCCATTACATAAGCATTCTAGTACCCTTAGGATTAATCCTAAAACTCTTAGGGAACAACTGAGTTCTGAGGACCTGTGGACAAGCAACTCTAGAACATGAGCTATACTTTACATAGTGAATTTTTCTGGAGCAACTAATAATGTGACTTAATGCAGTAAAATTTGATTCATAACTTTTAAAATGATCTATTATTTCATTAGAATAAAGTACCTCTGTCTTCATATTACATGTAATTACATGTAATCTAATTAAGTATTAAATTGGTTTCCCACTATCAATACAAGCATTGATATAAGTACTTAAAAGTCATAAAGCAATCATTATGTGAAATCTTATCACAGTTTTAATCTAACTCTGACTTCATAAAGAGCATTAATGGAAATGTGGAAAGTTTAAATCAAAAAAGAAGAAGCACAAATTGTTAAAAAAAAAAACATCACTAGGGGCAGCTGGGTAGCTCAGTGGATTGAGAGCCAGGCCTAGAGACGGGAGGTCCTAGGTTCAAATCCAACCTCAGACACTTCCCAGCTGTGTGACCTGGGCAAGTCACTTGACACCCATTTCCCACCCTTACCATTCTTCCACCTAAGAGCCAATACACAGAAGTTAAGGGTTTAAAAATTTTTTTTTTTAAATCACTTGAATAACTGGAGAAAACCCAATATATACAACAATTACAATAGTATAAAGGAAGACAATACCAAAAAAAATTCAGTATTCAGATCAGTGCAATGATACATCTTAAATAAAGGACTGATGGTGAAACATACCTATTCCTCTCCAAAAAAAAATAGTGAACAGCACTATAGAATTAGCAATATGTTGTCAGGGATGATTGACGTGTTACTCGCTTTTGCCAGACTATATTGCTTTGTCACTAGGGCAGGTTTTATTATGGATTAGTGGCAGGGATTAAGAAGCAATAGAGATCTAAAAATGCACAAATAAAACTATTTTCCCCAAAAGAAAATTGTTCAAACTCTAATAAACAGAAAAATACAAATTAAAATAAATTTTAGATAACATCTTACACCCATTAAATTGACAAAGATAATTCAAAACAAAACCAGTGCTGTTTCAGTTAGGGTAAAATAATTATGGTATTATATTGTTGACATCCTTTTAGAATGCCACCTGGCAATATAGAAAAATATTTATAAGGTTCATCCTGTCCTTCGTCCATTATGCCCTAAGGATATTATTAAAAGAAAAATAAAACATTTCAAAAATTCATAATAAATTTATTTGTAAAAATGACAAATCAAAAATTATCCATGTACCTAGTTTCAGGCGAATGACTGAAAAAAATTATTAGAGATCAATGTAAAGGAATTTTTATTATGCCACAAGGGTAAGGAGTACAGAATTCATATTTCATCTATATGGGAACCTCTGAGTGTGGAAAAAAATCTGAGAGATGCAGATTGGCAACTCATTTGCAATTCGCATCTTAAAATGTTTCCTGGTAAAACTCTGTGGAATTGCACATTGGCTATGGGAGGGGAGTGGAAGGAGGGAAGGGAAAGAACACGAATCATGTAACCATGGAAAAATTTTCTTAATTTATTAATAAAATTAAATTTTAAAAAAGTTTTCTGGAGCATTAAAAAGTGACTTGCCCATCCTCACACTGCTGTTACCTGTGGGAGATGGTATTCAAACCCAATTCTTTTTGGCTATAAGGTGGGCCCTCTAATCACTTCCCTATACTGCCAGTTAAAATGATAAATATGAAGAAATATCAAAAGACCTATATGAAATGATGTAGAATAGGGAAAACAGATCAGAACAACAGACGTACTATTCATTCATGATTACAAAAAATCAACAAAATCCAATAAATATACAGATAAATGATAAATTAGAAGAGGTCAAAGAACCAAATTCAAAGACCAATTTCCACAAACATTAATTAAGCATTTATTCTATGCAAGAGCACTGTGCTCTCTAGGAATACAAAGGCAAAATTAGTAGTCCCAATGTGTTATTATTGTTATTTGGATGGAGTTTATATATATACATGTGTGTATATATATATATATATA
>NW_025397451.1:0-3454 GCF_016433145.1 Gracilinanus agilis | reverse complement strand
GCCTAGCAGTACCAGATATTAAACTATACTATAAAGCAGCAGTCACCAAAACAATATGGTACTGGCTAAGAGATAGAAGGGAGGATCAGTGGAATAGACGTGGGGTTAATGATGTCAGCAAGACAGTGTATGATAAACCCAAAGAGCCCAACTTTTGGGACATGAATCCACTATTTGACAAAAACTGCTGGGAAACTTGGAAAACAATATGGGAGAGATTAGGTTTAGATCAACATCTCACACCCTACACCAAGATAAATTCAGAGTGGGTGAATGACCTGAATATAAAGAGGGAAACTATAAATAAGTTAAGTGAACACAAAATAGTATATTTATCATATCTCTGGGAAAGGAAAGATTTTAAAACCAAGCAAGAGTTAGAAAAAATTACAAAATATAAATTAAATGGTTTTGATTATATTAAGCTAAAAAGCTTTTGTACAAACAAAAAAATGTACTCAAAATCAGAAGGGAAATAACAAATTGGGAAAAAATCTTGATAACAAAAAACTCTGACAGGGGTCTAATCACTCAAATATACAAGGAGTTAAAGCAATTGTATAAAAAATCAAGCCATTCCCCAATTGATAAATGGGCAAGAGACATGAATAGGCAATTTTCAGGTAAAGAAATCAAAAGTATCAATAAGCACATGAGAAAGTGTTCCAAATCTCTAATAATTAGAGAAATGCAAATCAAAACAACTCTGAGGTATCACCTCACACCTAGCAGATTGGCTAAAATGAAAGAAGGGGAGAGTAATGAATGTTGGAGGGGATGTGGCAAAATTGGGACATTAATGCATTGCTGGTGGAGCTGTGAACTGATCCAACCATTCTCGCTGGCAATTTGGAATCATGCTCAAAGGGCTATAAAAGAATGCCTGCCCTTTGATCCAGTCATACCATTGTTGGGTTTGTACCCCAAAGAGATCATAGATAAACAGACTTGTACAAAAATATTCATGGCTGCACTTTTTGTAGTGGCAAAAAACTGGAAAATGAGGGTATGCCAGTCAGTTGGGAAATGGCTGAATAAATTGTGGTATATGCTGGTGATGGAACATTATTTTGCTTAAAGGAGTTAAACTGGAGGAGTTTCAGGTGAACTGGAAAGACCTCCAGGAACTGATGCAGAGCAAAAGGAGCAGATCCAGGAGAACATTGTGCACAGAGACTGATATACTGGTAAAATCTAATGTAATGGACTTCTGTACCAGCAGCAAGGCAATGACACAAGACAGCTCTGAGGGATTTATGGTAAAGAACACTACCCACATTCAGAGGAAGAACTGCAGGAGAGGAACCATAGATAAGATAAACAACTGCTTGAACTCATGGGTTGGGGTGGACATGATTGGGGATGTGGACTAGAAACAACCACACCAATGCAACTAACAACAATATGGAAATGGGCTCTGAACAAGGACACATGTTACAACCAGTGGAAATGTGCGTCAGCCATAGGTGAGGGGAGAGTGGGGGGTGAAGGGGAAAGTAGGGGTATGAAGCATGTAACCAGGTTAAAAATGAACATTAATAAATGTATAAAAATAAAAAATTAAAAAATAAAATAACAATCTTCATATCCCTAGTCTCCAATTTATGATGTCCAACACATATAAAGATCTTAATAAGTGTTTATTTAATTGACTGAATAGTTGAGTTTCCTGTGGGGTGCTAAGCTTCCATTCACTGGAGGTAGTCAAAAGCTAGACATTTACCTATCAAGAATTTCATGTACTGGCTAGAAGAGCATATAGATGACCCCTAAGCTTCATTCTAACTCTGAGATTCTGTGATTTAATAAAATAATCAACTCAAACTAACTTTCTCTTTGATCACAAATATGGTAATTAAAATTTTTTTGCCATCCAACAAATGATTGTACATAAAGTAAAGGTACATTTTAATAATAGACATACTGAAAGATGCAACAGGTCAACCAATCTATGAACCTCTGGAGGGTAACAAGACAGTAAACTTGACATTGCATAGTATTTGACATACTGTGGTATTTGACATACAGTGAATCATTATTTACATTTTATCCAAAAACATTTACCTGAGAAAAGGTCATGACGTTAAATTTGGAGACATTTACAGCAATTGCCAAATGTTTACTATCTTCATGAATGTCATGCTTCTCAGTCAAAAGCAGCTTGATGTGCTAAATGTCAATTATTGCAGCTTGTTTGATGGTAGCGCAGATTGCCAAGCAACATAAAAAGAGGTTTAATAAATATTATATACACTGCTAACCATTAATCTTACCCAGCAGAGGCTTGAGTTTTACATATAGAGGATTTATGACAAGCAACAGCACAGGACATTAAAACTCAATTATGGCTGTCCTGGATGGCGGCATCATCATTAGCTTCTGGAAAGCTGCACCTTGTTTCTTCTCTTGCTGCTGTCACTTTGGGGAAGGCATCTGGGAGAACAGAATTGTTTCAAGAAATAACACTTGGATGTTTCTTTTGTGTTTTTCAACCCTTTTATAAATTAGCAGCTAAAGAGGATTAGCCCAAGTTGTATTTGTGGGAAATTGAACTGTTTTGTTGGTTTCAAAGATGACATTATTTTCAGAGATTCTACAAACTCTCAGAAGGCTTTGAAGGAGCAAGGCAGAGAGGGCCATTTGGGGTGGGAAAACTAGAGAGCATCTGAGGGAAGCAACAATCAGGTAGGTACAAGATGATTTTTAAAACTATCTTTACTAGAAGATTGATGACATCATTAGATAGGAAAGCACTATGGCAGGCTTTGTCATTCTCATTAAAAAACATGGAAGCAACTTCTGGAATTATTAGAACTATGAGAATTAGCCAATTGGTCAAAAATCGACAAATATTTTTAAAGCAACTAAGTGCTAGAAACTTGCTACTACTGGGAATATACTGAAAAAAAAGAAAGGGCGGAGAACACATACATAGAGAAGTATACACAAAATATGCATAAATATATGCAAAGGTGGGGAGAATAAATAACTTATGTTTACATAGGGCTTCAAATTTTGCCCTTTACATTTCATCTGATGCACCCCCCTATATACTTTCTCTTCCTGAATTAGGTATGCTAGGTACCCCTTTCCATTCTGATTGCACATTATTCCCTTTAACATATTCTGTGATCTGATTAGATTGTTCTTTTCACCATTCCTCACATACTATCTTGCCTTCCACTGGTTGCCTACAATCTTCTCTGTCCTAATCTCCATCACTTATGATCCCCAGTTTCAGGATAGTTCAAGCATCACCATGAAGACTTTCCTAATATCTCTAATTATTATTACCGTCTCTTCCCCTAATCACCCTAGTTCATGAACTGAGGTAAGTAATATGAGAAATTAGTTGTTGGCATAATTAGATAATTCATGTATTCTCACGTTCTCTCTCTCTCTCTCTCTCCTCTCTCTCTCTCTCTCTCTCTCTCTCTCTCTCTCTCTCTCTCTC
>NW_025397450.1:0-5593 GCF_016433145.1 Gracilinanus agilis | reverse complement strand
ACACATAGGTATATGCATACACACACACACACTTAACTTATTGATTGATTCATTTGATTTTATTATTCAAGGGATTCAAATAAACATTTCACATTTCTTTTAGCATCTGTGAAATAAGTGTTTAATGGGAAATTATAGGAAGAAACCTAGGCATTCCAAAGAAAAGCAACTTATCTGAAAGCTATTTTAATAAAAAAGAGGAATCCCTAAGGCTCCAGATTCTTAGTCCCTAGATACAAAAAAATTCAAATTCCCACGAATATGAAGTGCAAAGGGTTAACATTTAAGGGCCAAAATCTCCCTTCAAAAGTTCTAAAGCACATCACTAAAACAATAGTTTGTGAGGACTTAGGGCAGTGATTCCCACAGTGGGTGCTACCGCCCCCTGGTGGGTGCTGCAGCGATCCAGAGAGGTGGTGATGGCAGCCACAGGTGCATTTATCTTTCCTATTAATTGCTATTAAAATTTTAAAAAATTAATTTCCAGAGGGCTAAGGAATATTTTTTCTGGAAAGGGGGCGGGAAGCCAAAAAAGTTTGGGAACCACTGACTTAGGGGAACAAAAACAATGATCAGTGTGAGTTTGTACAAGTTCATCAAGAACAAACTATGCCAGGCCAACCTCATTGCCTTTTGTGATAGTATCATAATACTAGAAACAGATTAATGCAATACTGTAGACATAGTAGGGCTGGATATGTTTTAAGTATTATACATGTTCTTTGATGAGAAAATCTCCTTTGGATATATTGGAGAGACACAAGCTGAATAAAAGTACAGATTTCAAATGAGTTTAATACCCAAATTAAAATGTACCAGTTAATGGAAACCTGTTGGCTTAAAGGGAGATAGATAATATAATAGAACAGGACTCTGTCCTTGGCCTGCCCTATTCAACATTCTGTTAATGACTTAAATGGAGGCATAGATGGTGTGATAGAAGCACCAGCCCCCACCTTCATGCAAGTTAGTCTAGTTTTTCCTCTAAAGGTATTTTTTTAAACCCTCACTTTCTGTGTTGGAATCAATACTGTGTACTGGTTCCAAGGCAGAAGAGTGGTAAGGGTGGGCAATGGGGGTGAAGTGACTTGCCCAGGGTCACACAGCTGGGAAGTGTCTGAGGCTGAATTTGAACCTAGGACCTCCCGTCTCTAGACCTGGCTCTCAATCTACTGAGCAACCCAGCTGCCCCCCTCCTCTAAAGGCATTGAAAGTATCCCTGATCTTTGATTAGCTCAGGGAATCAGTTCAGGCCACAGAAAGAACTTCCTTGTTCTTTAAGTACAAAACAAAACAACCATGAGGAATATCAGTCTCTCTTTGAGGCTTTGTTGGTCAACCATGATGGGCAACTCAGAAACAAGGGAATTTCTCCTTGCTATATTAACTTGTAGAGACCACAATATGTTGGCTAGTGGAATGTCCTTCTCCTGTCTGATTAAGTACATCTGCTTCTGTTAATTGCTGAATGGCTTGTGAGTGTCATATCATTCTAATATTGAGCCTAAACCACGTGAATTAGCCCAGAACAATTGGCATACTTAGCAGGATTGGAATGGAATAATCTCATCAAAGTGAGGAATGAAATGTGCATAGGAAAGAGAGACTATTAGTCTCTGCTTCTGATGATGTCTCTACCAACAGTGGTTACTTACTGGGATATCCTCCTCACCCTGGAGAAATCAGAGAACAGACTGGTGGTGGCCAGTCAGAAAAGAGACTGACAAGAATAGGCTGTGTCATTCAAAAGTACACCTGGAAGAAAACTGCAGTAAATTGGTGGTTGAATTTGTATAATTTCTTACATATCGCTTATTTCTTGGTTGATAAAAGTGTACAAACTTACCAGTGGATAAGCCTATGTGTAAGCCTGGGCCTAAGCCATGGACCACTTCCCCCACTACCCAGACTGTAATTTTGAGATAACATGAAAAAAATGTGCTTGACAGAACTGCTTGGGACTTTTTATATGACATTTCAAAGGCCATTAGAAGCTCTACCATGTGGACTTTGATGAGAGGTGCTTAAAAGAAAATTGCTTGACTCTCCCCAGGAACCCGGAGACCTTCAAGGAATTAAGGATATGGACAAATGGGCCATTTGCACCCCAGTTGATTTGCTGAGGACAGAGGGTGCCCAATCAGTTTAAGAGGTTGTAAAACAGAGAGAGCTTCTACTCTCACTCCAAAATTCGGAACTGTTAATTGTAACATTCTCTCTCTGAGACTTCTAGAAAGGGGCCTGTGGAAATTAGGCCCCAGGACTACTCCCCCACACTGGTAGAAATAACTGCTACTTGAACATGGCAGATAGAACACATACATTAGCTCAGAGAAGTTGCTAGTTCTATGTGAGTTGTTTTGTTTTCCCTTTGTATTTGTACCCCAACGTGGGGAGAAGTGGCAGTACAGGACTGTGGTAACACTTTGCTTTGACATAAATGGGTAGAGTCAGATCGAGGCATGGAGTAGGGATGGCAATGCTCACCCCAGCACAGTGGTAACACTCACCCAAAACAATGTTCTTTTCTGATGTAGAAGGGTAGAGTCGGGTATCAACAAAGGAAGCAACTGTAATAGCAATTAGGCCCTCACATAGGGTAGCAGCAGCTGAGCTTGACTGAATGAGCCCAAGGGGTAATGGCAGCCATTGTGGAATAGCCGGGTGGAGGCAAGATGGAGTAGAAGCAGAAAAATCTCAAACCACCATATGAATCCTCTCTAACCAACCTTAAAATAATGCCACAAATGAATACTGGAGAAAAAGAGCCAACAAGGAGACAGAGTGAAGCAACTTTTATGCAGCAAACAACTTGAAAGTTAGGCAGAGAACATCTGGGCCACTGAGATGAGAGGGGAGTACAGCCAGCAAGAGGCTACAACAAGGAGTATGGTACAAACCAACAACAAGCCCCACCACACAACACTTTGGTTCCAGGTTCTGAACCTCAGTTCAAGCCAACATCCAGAATCTGAGATCTTGCCTAAGCTAACAGCATTGCAACTCAACAAACATCCAAT
This sequence comes from Gracilinanus agilis, assembly GCF_016433145.1. NCBI lineage: Eukaryota > Metazoa > Chordata > Mammalia > Didelphimorphia > Didelphidae > Gracilinanus > Gracilinanus agilis. The sequence goes on along the minus strand of NW_025397450.1, from coordinate 2,573 downwards.
AAAGTTACAATCAAGCCTGCAGTGAGGTCGAGAATCCCAGCATGAGGCAGTCTACACTGCACATCAGGTCTGTGTAAGCCCAGAGTAAGGCCAGGAATACCCACCCAAGCTTGTAGTGAGGACCTGAATACCACATTGAGACAGTCTGCATGGTATTCTGGGTCTGTGTAAACCCATAGCTAACCTCCCACCCCATTCCTGGCAAAGAAAATTTCCCTGATATTCATGAACAAGAGAGTAAAAGAGAAATGGAAACAATCCACAAATTACCTCTGGAAAGAAATCCCCAAATGACAACTCCCAGGAATATTATAGCTAAATTCAAGAGCCCTCAAGCCAGGGAAATAATACTGTAAGCATCCAGAAAGAAACAATTCAAACACGATGGAGATACAGTCAGGATTACACAGGATTTAGCAGACTACATATTAAAGGATAAGAATGCATGCAATATGACATTCCAGAAGGCAAAAGTTTCTGATTTTTCAGAATCAGAAAAAATTACAACTCAGAATCCCCTATATAGCAAAACTGAGTATATTCTTTCAGGGAGAAAATGGTGATTTGATAAAAAAAAGAAGATTTCCAAGCATTCCTGATGAAAGAACCAGATGTAAACAGAAAATCTCACATCCAAACTCAAGACCCAAGAGAAGCCTAAATAAATGAATAAGAAAGAAAACTTTTAGGGACTCAATAAGGTAAAACAATATGTATTCCTACATGGAAAGAGGATATTTATAATTCATAAATTTTTTATTAGTAGTAGAGCAGTGAGAAGGAATATATTTAGACAAAGGGCATGGAAGGAAGTTGATTAGGATGACATGATATGCAAAAAAAATGAAGGAGTGAAAAAGAGAATTGCACTGAAAGAAAAGGGAAGGGAGGGAAGAAATGGGTAAATTATCTCACCTAAAGAGTCATGAAAAACTATTACAGTGGAGGGGAGGATGAGGGTTGTGATGAGCAATACTTAAACCTTACTCTCATCTTAACTGACTCAGAGAGAGAACAACAACTATACTCACTGGGGTATAGAATCCTATCTTACCCTATAGAGAAATAGGAGAGTAATAAGATAAGGGCAAAGGGGAGTGGTAATAGGAGGGAGGGGGATATGAGGGGGATAAAAAGCAAAACATCTGTGAGGAGGAACAGAGTGAAAGGGAAAAGAGCAGAATCAAGAGGGGAAAATAATATGGAGGGGAATACACAGTTGGTATACATAGACAGAGGGTCTAGAAGTAAGCTGAATAGGATGACATGATATACAAGAAAATCAAGGGGGGAAGAAGAGGATTGTACTGAGGGAAAAGGAAAGATAGAGATGGAATGGGGTAAATAATCTCACCTAAAGAGGCATGAAAAACTATTAGTGTAGGGGAGAATAAGGATAGTGATGGGCAAAGTCAATCTCATGGTAACAGGCTCAAAGAGGGAATAACAACCATACTCACTGGGGCATAGGATCCTATCTTACCCATTAGTGAAGTAGGAGGGGAATAAGACAAGGGAGTGGTAATAGACGTGAGGTTAAATGGGGGTATATGATAATAAGCAAAACACTTATGAATAGAGACAGAATGAAAGGAAAAAGAGCAAAATCAAAAGAGGAAAATAAGATGCAGAGGAATACAGTTGGTAATCATAACCATGAATGGGATGAACTCACCCATATAATGGAAGCTTATAGCAGAGTGAATTAAAAAACAGAAACTTACTATATGTTGCTTACAAGAAACACATTTGAGGCAGGGAGACACACACAGAGTAAAGGTAAGGGGCTAGAACAGAATTTATTGTGCATCATCTGAAATGAAAATAGCAGGAGTAGCAATCATGATTTCAGAAAAAGCTAAAGCAAAAATAGATCTAATTAAAAGAGATAAGGAAGGAAATTACATATTGCTAAAAGGTATATAAACAATGAAGTAATATCAATATTAAATATATGTGCACCAAATGGCATAGCCTCTAAATTTTTAAAGGAGAAAATAAATGAACTTCAGGAGAAAATAGATAGTAAAACTATACTAGTGGGAGACCTCAAATTCCTCCTCTCAGATCTAGATAAATCAACCCTCCCCCAAAATAAGAAAGAAGTAAAGGAAGTTAATGAAATCTTAGAAAAGTTAGAACTAATAGATCTCTGGAGAGAATTAAAGGGGACTAGAAAAGAATATACCTTCTTTTTAGCATTAAAAAGCTCCTTCAAAAAATGACCATATATTAGGGCATAAAAACTTCATAATCAAATACAGAAATAATAAATGTGTCCTTTTCAGATCATAACATAATGAAAATCATAATCAACAAAACTCCATTTTATTGAATTTGAAAATTGAAAGATTGAAATTGAAAGAAAAATAAAAATTAGTTGGGAAGCAAATAATGCTCAAAAAGGGTTGGGTGCAAGAACAAAATATAGAAACAATTAATAATTTCATTAATGAGAATGACAATAAGGAGACAACATATCAAAATTTATGGCAGACAGCCGAAGCAGTACTTGGGGGGAAATTTATATCTCTAAAAACCTACAACTTTATAGTTATATATAGTTTTATATA
>NW_025397449.1:0-2428 GCF_016433145.1 Gracilinanus agilis | reverse complement strand
AAGGAAGGAAGGAAGGAAGAAAAGAAAGAAACAAAAAAGAAAAGAAGGAAGAAAGAAACAAAGAAACAAAGAAAGGAAGGAAGTAAGAAAGGAAGGAACAAAGAAAGGAAGGAAGGAAGGAAGGAAGAAGTTAATGGCGTACTATGTTCTTCAACTTCAAATGAATCCAAACGTTTTTGTAGTAACAAATTTATGGTCTAAAAATGAAGGTTTTCCTGAAGACTTTTTCCATAGGGAACAACCTCATTTTACTTATACAAATGGAAAACCACATTTTTGTTATGATTTATAGGCTCAGCTATTCCTCCCTGTGTAACTATATACGAGAGGGCAACTACAACTATTTGCCTTGATATTGATGTCAAAATGGGCCCAGAAATCCTCCACAGTGTGCACCTGAACTGAAAAAATGTGGCTGACCTCAGAGGGGATGAAGCTGACTTGACCAAAATGGCCAAAATCATTCCAGAGTTTCATCATTCAAGACATCCGGACGATGGTTTCTCCACTTGATTCCCTCTGCTGTCGATTTCCTTCTGGACCGAGTTGAACGGTGGCCTTGCTTTCAGATAAAGGAGTCGGCATGCCTTCCAATACTTTGCTTCTTAGGTCACTCTGTTCCACGTCACCCACATGAACACTAGGAGGTCTCTGGGCGCTCTCTTTGCATGTTGCCATACAGTCTTCTTTAGGGTCGGGCACTTGCAATTTGGTTTTTTCTGCAGCCTCAACTGCACTAACAGTCTGTTCATGGAAAGTTGGAATGTTACAGACAGTGTGATCAGTCACGTGAGCAAACCTCTCGTGTTCTGTCAGACAGCCGCTAAGCACAATCTCTTTCTTCTCCAAAACCTTTTCCGCTGCGCTTAAATCGGGAAGTTCATCTTTCATCTTGGTTTGCTGCGATCGTTCTCTTCCCGGGCCGCTAACGCCACTGGAGTCGTGATCCGTGGAACACCATTCTGGGGTCTTTCTCTAGGAGGCGTCGATTCCATCTGACACGGTCTTCATTTCTGGTTTCCCAATGTTGCCGCAGCTTCATTTGCATCAAGGTTTGCTCTACCAACAGCAGATCTGAGGAACTCCACATGTTCATTAGCGAAATAAGCCAAAGACTCTACTCCTCAGGAGGTTTTGCCGCTCAGCACTCTTCATGGCCTCATAGTATATGTTCTCTTCATGGCCAGGTATTGGATATACTCTTCTATGTTAAGCTTTATTTGGGATGGCGTCATTCTCTCCCTGTGAATGGGAAGGTGGGGAACTCCAGCTTCTTCTGGTGAGTAGGTGGTCTGTGGTGTGCGAGTCCCCAGGAGACCAGCAGTTCAGGGGGTTAATGTTTGTTGATTGAAGCAAAACATCTTCGGTCCCTCCAGAGTCCCCCAGACGAAGGGCCTGCTCAGTCCCCATGGGTTCAGTCACTCTCCGTTGTCCCTTCTCCCTCCTGTCTACCTCCCATCCCCCTCTCCACGTCCTCCTCCCACATCACTTTTCAAATAGGGTACTTCAACACTACCTTTTTTTTTAAGCCCTTAACTTCTGTGTATTGGCTCAAAGGCAGAAGAGTGGTAAGGGTGGACAATGGGGGTCAAGTGACTTGCCCAGGGTCACCCAGCTGGGAAGTGGCTGAGGCCGGATTTGAACCCAGGACCTCCCGTCTCTAGGCCAGGCTCTCCATCCACTGAGCTACCCAGCTGCCCCTGCTTCAACACTACCTTGTATTGACAAATTCGCAATAGGGTCTGAGTCCCTGGAAATGGCCCAGGGAATTTCCTGAGAACAATTTCTGCTCGGGAGATCTGGCTGGTTTACTTACACAGCTTTCTCTCTGATTGGCTTGGAAGTCCACGGCATCCAACTTCAATATTCACAGCCAGCTTACAGAATGCCCATCCATGCTCTGGTATAACTTGACGAGCTACCATTGACTCTCTGGCATATTCATGCAGTATTTCACAAATGAGGCAAAAAGAAAGGAAGGGAAGTAACCCTCTGGATCATTTCCCATCATTCTTGGGGGCACACGCCAAGTCTAGAGTTACTTATTGGTTTGCTCATCTCTTTGCGTGATCAGCTAAATACACACACACACACACACACACACACACACACACACACAATTAAAAAGACCTGGATTCAAATTCTACTGCTAAAATTTACTATCTGTGTGGCCACGGACAAGTACTTTCACCTCTCTGTGCTTCTAGCTATTCTCTAAGGCTATAATTTTTAGACAGATTGCTAGTGGAAACTTCCATACTGGAAGTTCCCTGCATGGCTAAAGTGAAAGCTCTTTTCTGCGTCGATATTCTGTGATAGACTCCATGATGATTAGAATAATAAGGATTCTTTCAGAGAAAGAGGAGCCACTAGAGGCCTCTTGCAGAAAAGGAAGACATACCTTTTCAACTGGAGAGACCTACAGAAT
>NW_025397448.1:0-10022 GCF_016433145.1 Gracilinanus agilis | reverse complement strand
CCCCCAAGGGGACCACTTTCCTGAAAAACATCCGCCAGTTTATCATGCCAGTGGTGAGTGCCCGATCTTCTCGTCTTATCAAGACCCCAAGACGCTTCATGGATGAAGAGATCCCTCGACCCCCAAGAACTGAGGCCTCACCCCCTCCCCGGCCACCTGTGGAAGTCTCTCCACCAGCCCCCCAAGAACCACCTCCAGCCCCTACCCCTACCCCTTCTCCACCTCCCCGCTCACCAACACCCCCACCAACCCCTCTTCCTGAAAAGAGACGGTCTATCCTGAGGGAACCCACATTCCGATGGACTTCACTGAGTTTGGAGCTTGCCCCACCTCCACCTCCAGCTCCTCCTCCAGCCCCACCCCCAGCACCCACAACCCCATCCCGGAGGCCCCTTCTGCTTCGAGCTCCCCAGTTCACGCCTAGTGAAGCTCACTTGAAGATCTATGAATCTGTGCTGACCACACCTCTGCCTGGGGCCCCTGATCCTCCCGAGCCAGAGCCTCCCCCAGCTGAAGAACCTATCTTGGAGCCTGAGTCTCGGACAGGCAGTCGAACCAATCACCTCAGCTTGCCCTGCTTCACCCCTTCAGCAACCACACCAACAAAGGCTGAGAGCCCTCAGGGTTCACTGGTCCATAGCAATGGGCAGCAGCAGCCTCAGCCTCAGCCGCTGCAGCCGCCACCACCACCATCACCATCACCATCACCGCAGCCACAACAGCCACCACCACAGCCACCACCAGTCCCTGATGAGCAGAGCCTTTGTGCCCGGGGAACAATTTCCCTTCCACTCTCTGGGGTGGAAGAGAAGATGTTCAGTCTTCTAAAGAAGGCTAAAGTACAGCTGTTTAAGATCGATCAGCAACAGCACCAACAGAAGGTGGCCCCCCCAGCTCCGGTGAGAATAGACCTTTTTCTATTCCCTTTTAGCAAGCCAGGGGCCACCCATTCCCTTGTGTCCATCTTTTGCCACCTTGTAGTTTCAGGATTTCTTTACAACAACGAACCTTTAGCCCTATTCTTCCCCCTCACTGTTGGTCTGTCCCTGTCTTTTCTCACCCCAGTCTTTTTTCCCCCAGCCAAGTCCTGGAATGAGGGTGGAAGAATCTGTGAGGGCCATCAAACAGAGTCCTGACAGAGGGGCTGTCAAGTCCGAGGATGAGTTGCTGGAAGCCAAGAAAGAGAGACCCCCGGTATGGGACAACTGTGGGACTGACTCAGTGGAGGAGGGAGAGAAAACCCTTTTCATCCCTGCTTTGTCGGATTCCGGAGAACCCCAGAAAGTGACCATTATTTCTCCTGCTTATTCCTCTAGGGTCCTGAGTCGCCAGTGCAGGGTCCTCGAATCAAACATGTTTGTCGCCATGCTTCTGTGGCACTGGGCCAGGCCCGAGCCATGGTGCCCGAAGATGTCCCTCGACTCAGTGCCCTGCCCCTTCGGGAACGGCATGACCTTGCAGCCGATGGTGAGGATGCTGGGGTCTAAGGGTTAGTGTACTTTATGTAGGACAGGGAGCACTAAGGAGAAAAGGAAGCCTTGAAAAGGGTTGGGGAGAACAGTCTAGCTCAGTGGTTCCCAAACCTTTTTGGCCTATTGCCCCCTTTCCAGAAGAAAATATTACTTAGCACCCCCTGGAAATTATGAAACTATTGAACTCAGAATAGAATGTAATACCAAAAAAGTGTGGCCATCATCGCCTCCCTGGATCACTGCAGCACCCACCCAGGGTGGTAGCGCCCACTTTGGGAATCACTGGTCTAGCTGATCTCACTTCCTATCACAACAGATACATCATCAGCATCTGAGACAGAAGGTATCTCATCAAGGTCTCGAAGGGGAAAGGTGGAACCAGCAGGCCTGGGTGGAAGCTCAGGTCCCACAGGGACTGGGGGGACTCTGCCCCATGCCCCGAGGCGATCCTTGCCTTCCCACCAAGGCAAGAAGATGCGAATGGCAAGATGCGGCCGTTGCCGAGGCTGTTTGAGACTACAGGACTGTGGGTCCTGTGTCAATTGCTTGGATAAACCCAAGTTTGGAGGCCCAAACACAAAGAAACAGTGCTGTGTGTGAGTTACTCTAGAACTCTTCTCATACTCCTTGTTATCCTGGGTCCCTCCCTCCTCAACGTTTTGTGAATCACCTGAGGTTCCTCCTCCCCTTTCTCTGCCCAAGCATTGTCTGGAGGCTTCTTAGGGCCCATAATCCAGGCCAGATCCTATGGGCCAACTGTGATAGAGATTCAGCTCTCTGTTATCATTCAGTATTTTTATCCTTATTTAGGACTGTAGGGTCAGCATCCCTTTAGGTTGCCCTCCCCTCCCTTTCCCACCAGACCTCTGGTCCCCTCCCCCAGTGATGGGCCACTCCCCTTCCCAGGTACCGGAAGTGTGATAAGATTGAGGCCCGAAAGATGGAACGCCTGGCTAAGAAAGGTAACGTTATTCTGCTAGAAAGGTGTGCCAACTCCACCCCCCCACCCACCCCCAGAGTCCCCATACCCATAACACCTCTTGGCAAAGGTGTGACTAAGGGAGCTAAAGTGGGGAGGGTTTTCCTTCTCTTATCCTGGCCCCAGCTCCATTTCCTTTCCAGTCTTCTGTTTCATTCTCTAATCCCTTCATATCTTCCCTTTTCCAATTATTCCCTTCTACTTCATTTCTTCCTTTTTGGTCAACTACTTGGGCTCCCCCATACTTGTGCTTCTTATCCTCCACACCATTTCCCCCCCTGTCCTGACAGGCCGAACAATGGTGAAGACACTGTTGCCCTGGGATTCAGACGAATCCCTGGAAGCCTCTCCTGGGCCTCCTGGGCCTCGTCGGGGGTCAGGAGGTGGGGGGCCCCGGGAAGAGGCAGTGGCCCCCCCTGGGTCTGAAGAGCAGGATCCCCTCCTGCAGCGCAAGTCAGCCCGTCGCTGCGTCAAACAGCGGCCTTCCTATGACATTTTTGAAGACTCAGATGACTCAGACCCAGGTGTCCCCCCAGCTTCCCGACGACGAACCCCTCGAGAAAATGGTGAGAATCAATTACCTTCCTCTATGCTGGTTACCCCTAACTCCCCGACCTTTAATAGGTGGAATTTTTTCTGGGCACTTACAGAGACTTACGTTCCCCTTAACTTCTTGGGCCTCATGGGTTATAAACAATATCAAACTTTAGGACAAGCATGAATTGTGTTCACATAAACGTTCGCTGACCTTAATTGTGAGTAGAGTACAAGATATAAAGACACCTCCGGTTTCCCTGTTTATGTGGGGAGGGCAGTAGGTTTTGAGGGAGAACAAAAGGCTCCATGAGGGGCAGAAGATCTTATTCCTTCCCTTATCCAGAGTTGCCCCTGCTGGAGCCTGAAGAGCAAAGCCGGCCCAGGAAGGCCACTTTGCAACCCGTGGTGCAGCTTAAGGCTCGGAGACGTCTAGAAAAGGTCAGCTCCATCTCCTGTCACACCATCAGAATGAATAAGAGTTTTTGAGAGCCCTTCTGTGCCCAGCTCTAGTCCAGGCTCATAGGAAAGGGAAGGAGCTAGGAGCAGCAGTGAGACAGGATGACCCTAACCAAAAAAATAGCTTTGCTTCTAGTTGGAGAAATCATAGTGTACACCTGTACCACAATGAATAGTCTCAGTAGGGCTGAAAGAGAATTATTTGATGGAATGGAGTTGAGCTGGGCTCCAAAGAAAGTATTGAATTTGGGTAAGGACAGGGGAGCATCAAAGCTGTTGCCACTAGAGTTTGGGGAGGGTAGCCTCACTTGGAACCTTTTCTAAGAATTCCTTTAGGGAAGCAATGGAGCTTGGGTTGGAAAAATAGGGTACAGCCAGAATCCCCTCCCCCCCTTGTCTTGTCCTTGCCTTGCCTCCAGGCCCATCTCCCTCCCACCCCCTCCCCAGGACACTTCTGCTCCTGGACTCTTTGCCTCCTTCCCCAATGGCTGGACTGGAAAGCAAAAATCTCCTGATGGTATCCACCGAGTCCGTGTGGATTTCAAGGTAGAGGAGGGACTATGGTTTTGGTGAGGGTTGAAAGTGGGTATCAGATTGGGCTGGGTGGTGGTGGGTTCAGGTTTTGGGAGTCATGTTGGTGAGAAAGAGAGGGACAGGAAGTTTTAGCTTAGTATTTTGTTCTAACTCCTGACCTCTTTGGAATGAGAAGCACAAGGGTGGGTGGGGGGTGGAATGAGATATGTTTTGAGATAAAAGGGTCTGGCAGATTTATAGAGTATAAGCCTTAAGGCATCAGGAGGGTTAGGACCAATGCAGAACTGGGGCTATTAAAAGGGATGGGGCAGCAAAGGTCTCTATCTCTGATTGCAATCACCCCTTCCTCCTTCCAGGAGGACTGTGACCTGGAAAATGTGTGGCTGATGGGTGGTCTGAGCGTGCTCACTTCTGTGCCTGGGGGTCCCCCCCTCGTTTGTCTGCTATGTGCCAGCAAAGGCTTACATGAGGTCTGAGACCATTCTTCCCCTCTAACAACCACTATGCCCTCCAAATCATTGCCCTTGCTTGTGTCTGCTGCACTTTCCTCAATCCCCCAATTTCCCTTAGTCTTTCCTGAGTATATGGGCTCCTACTTCTACAATAAAATTCTCTTCTCCCTCTTCAGCTGGTGTTTTGCCAGGTGTGCTGTGACCCTTTCCACCCATTCTGCTTAGAGGAGGCAGAGCGGCCCCTGCCCGAGCACCATGACACCTGGTGCTGCCGCCGGTGCAAGTTTTGCCATGTCTGTGGGCGTAAGGGCCGTAGCACTAAGGTTTGAGGATTTGGGACGTTGGGAGGGGTGTGAGTTTGGGCCATCTATGGCCAGATCACGTTCCCTAACTTCTCTCATCTTAATACCTTAGCACCTGTTGGAGTGTGAGCGCTGCCGCCATGCCTACCACCCCGCCTGTCTGGGGCCCAGTTACCCAACCCGTGCAACTCGGAAAAGGCGCCACTGGGTGAGATGTCCCAACCCCTTGCCCTCAGATCTTTCCAACTTGACTTTTCAACCAACCTACAACTTTGTGCTCATCTTCTTCATGTCCCACTCTGCACCTGCCCTTGTGACATTTGCTCCTGTTCCTACTCTTAATTCATAGATCTGCTCAGCCTGTGTTCGATGTAAAAGCTGTGGAGCGGCTCCAGGAAAGAACTGGGACAGCGAGTGGTCAGGAGATTGTAGTCTTTGCCCTGGCTGTACCCAGCTTTATGAGAAAGGTAGAGAGCCCCTAGAACTGTATTTGGGCAGTCTTTGTTGAAGCTTTGACCTCATCTTTTAAGGAGAGGAGTGGAGTGGGTAGAGGGGCCCTCAGGAAAAGAAGTGGGCCCTGGGTGGTCAGATCTACCTTGCAAATCCTAGGGGGAGAGGGGAAAGGTGTTCTAGGAGTGGATGGATACTCAACAGGAAGACCCAGAGCTTATGGAAAGAGAGGGTCCCTGCTGACCATCCCACCCACCCCCATCTCTTCCACAGGAAACTTCTGCCCAATTTGTACACGCTGCTATGAGGATAATGACTATGAGAGCAAGATGATGCAGTGTGCACTGTGTGACCACTGGGTGCATGCCAAGTGCGAGGGCCTCTCAGGTGGGTGGGGGGACCACCCTGGACCCCAGCCCTGCTCTCTCTGACGATCCCCAGTCCCCTTCCCCTTCAGGGTGAGTGGACTCCAGATCCCATGAGCTCCCTGGGCACAACTTCCCCCAGCCTCCAGTGTTTTATTCCTGAGGGCTGTTGGGAGCTGTACTGTCAGAGATTTTTCCTAATCTTTCATCCTTATTCCTGCCCAATTTCAGATGAGGGCTATGAGATTTTGTCTGGGCTGCCAGATTCGGTGCTATATACATGTGGGCCATGTGCTGGGACAGCTCCTCCTAGATGGAGGGAAGCCCTGGATGGGGCTCTTCGAGGAGGACTACACCAGGTACTACAAGGCTTACTGAGTGCCAAGGTGACTGGACCACTGCTGCACTGCACCCAGGTATTGGAGAGGGCCTCTCTCTGGGTGAGGGAAGGGAACTCCTAGAGGCATGTGCTTACTAGATGCACTGTTGCAGTGTGGACAGGATGGAGAGCAATTGCACCGAGGACCCTGTGACCTTCGAGCTATAAGCCAGCTCTTTGAAGATGGACACTACAGCTCTGTGGTATGACATGGGGAGTCGGTTTAGGGGGTCCAGAGGCTTGGGGTGGATGAGGATTAAAGTAAGGACCTTCCCTGACAACTACCCACCCCCTTATAGCACAGCTTCATGGAGGATGTGGTCAGTATCCTGATGAGACACATGGAAGAAGGAGATGCCCCTGAGCGCCGGGCTGTTGGGCAGGCCAAGGGGCTCCTCTTGAAGGTGAGGAGGATCTTAGGGAAAGTGTTGGCCAGGGGAAGGGGTCTCCCATCTTCTCTCTTGTGTTCCAGACACCTTACTGATCCTCTCTTTTTTCCTTTGTCCCCTTTCCCTAGCTACTGGAGTCTGCCTTCAGTTGGTTTGATGCCCATGATCCCAAGTACTGGAGACGGAGTACCCGGCTACCCAAGTGAGCAGGGCTTTGAAGCCTACCTAGGGTAGAGGAGAGGGGAAACTTACAGAATTCTCCTGCTGGGCCTGGGAGAGCCAAGGTCTCTTGAGTGATTGTCTTCCCTGCTCTCTGCAGTGGTGTCCTTCCCAATGCAGTTCTTCCCCCATCTGCGGATCACATCTATGCTCAGTGGAGACAACAAGAGTCTGAGACCCCAGGATCTGTACATCCACCTGGAGGAGGTGCCATTCCAGGTATGGGAGGAAGGGTTCATTGTTTCTGGGGTAGTTCAGTGCTAAAGCTTTTGGGGGAAGGGGGGGAGGGAACAAGACCAAGAGACAAGAACCTCAGCCTATTGGCATTATTCACTTTATAGCTACCCAAGCCAAGGAGCTAGCTTTGGATCCCCATTTAGAGGATCCACGTCAGTGTGCCCTCTGTCTCAAGTATGGAGATGCTGACTCCAAGGTAAAATAAATGGGAATGTGGGTGGAGATTGCTCAGTCCCTAATTCTAAGCCAGGTGTAACCCCCTGCCCACCCTGGAACTCTTTCCCCTCTTCTTCCTTTACTATCCTCTTTCCTGGGATCCCATCCCCTTTTCCCTTCTTCCCCTAGGAGGCTGGAAGGCTCTTATACATTGGACAAAATGAGTGGACACATGTCAATTGTGCCATCTGGTCAGCAGAAGTGTTTGAGGAGAATGATGGCTCCCTTAAGAATGTTCATGCGGCTGTAGCCCGGGGCCGGCAGATGGTGAGGCACTGGGGCCCTACCTCCAGCCTTGGGCGTGCCATTCAGTGGTTCTGAGCTTGTTTCCATGTCTAGAAAATGAAAATGATGCTTATGTATTTCATAGGGTTTTTCAGATTTAGAATGAAAATTAATGATTTGCAAATCGCAAAGTGCTATATAACTGTTAGCCATTATCTTGGGGTCAAAGGTTCTCATTTTCAGGAGTGATTTGTGGGAAGAAGGGATTGGGATTAGACCTCTAGTGATATGAGTTTTCCATGAAACCCCAATCTCCTCTTCCAGAGGTGTGAACTGTGCCTGAAGCCTGGGGCCACTGTGGGCTGCTGCTTGTCCTCTTGCCTTAGCAATTTCCACTTCATGTGTGCCCGAGCCAGCTGCTGTATCTTCCAGGATGACAAGAAGGTTTTTTGCCAAAAACACACGGACCTCCTGGATGGCAAGGTGGGACTGTGGCCATCAGGGTAGGGGCAAATCCTTGGTATCCCTCTTTTTCACTCTTCCCCCAAGGCCTTTTCCATTATGTTCCACCCGGCCCAACCCATTGCTCTTTTCAAGTTGCCTCCCTTGAGTATGTATACAAGGGTGGACTGTAACTGCTACTCAGGGACGCTGTGATACTCTCCCCCTTACTGCCCAAAGATCAGATAACCCTCAGGTCGAGGCTGTGTCTGTTAAACCTCTGTGGGTAGCAAAGTTTATGGGCCCTTAACTTTACTGACACTTTCCTCTCCCCTCCCCCTTAGGAGATTGTGACTCCCGATGGCTTTGATGTTCTCCGAAGAGTTTATGTGGATTTTGAGGGCATCAGTTTCAAGCGAAAGTTTTTGACAGGATTAGAACCAGATGCCATCAATGTGCTCATTGGTAAGACATCTCCCCTTTCCTTTCCATTGCCTTTATTTCCCATGCTCTTTTGTGTTCACTAGGGAAGCACCCCTCATCCACCCCATTCTCAGGAGTCATTTTACTTTGTCATTCTCCCTCCTTTAGGCTCTATCCGAATTGATTCCTTGGGGACGCTGTCTGACCTGTCTGACTGCGAGGGAAGACTCTTTCCCATTGGCTACCAGTGAGAGGCCCTGATAGACTGGATTTAGGGGTGGGAGAAAGGGGAAACCTCTGACTTCTTTTGTCATGCCTCTCCTCATAACCTCTCAGGTGTTCACGTCTGTACTGGAGCACAGTGGATGCCCGTCGGCGCTGCTGGTATCGGTGCCGGATCCTAGAGTATCGACCCCGGGGCCCTCGGGAGGAACCTGACCATATAGGGGCAGCAGAGGAGAATAGGACCATTGTGCATAGCCCCATTTCAGGTAACCTGCCACACACCTTGTGTATATAAGGCGTCCTGCCCTCCCACCTCAGGTGCCTACTGGCTTTCAGGGACTTGGTCTCATTCACTTTGCACATGGATAGGAAGCCATGGTTTTCCCCACTGACCATCTGATGTCAGAGGCAAGATTGGCAGACACTGTACAGTAACAAGTTCTCAGGAGCCGGGTCGTGGAGGATGGAAATAGGCTGGGGTAGGCTGCCTGTGAGTGGAGAGGGACTATCCTAAGCAGAGGCAGGAATGTTTTTAGCAGCCAAAGACAATTTGGCCAGAACAGAAAAGGGGGGTCGGGGGAGTAGCAAGAAGTAAGTCTGGAAAGGTAGGAAGTGTTCATGGATGCAGAGAGATGCAGAAGGAATGGACAGATAGGAGAGGTTTCCCCCTCCAGTAGACCCATTTTCTCTTCCCCTAATGTTTTTTCTGTTATTTCAGAGCTGCCTGGAGCTGAGACCCCCAAACCGGGGCCTGATGCAGTTTCCCTGGGTCCTGAGCGGTCCTCCCTTGCCCAGAACACAGGCCCCTTACCACCCCCTCCAGAACAGAGCATTGCCCCTTCCCCAGTCCCCCGATCCGTCTCAGGGGCTAGAATCAAAGTGCCCAACTACTCACCTTCCCGAAGGCCCCTGGGGGGGGTCTCCTGCTGGCCACTCCCCTCCCCGGGTGAGTATGAACTAAGCCATCATTAGCGAGGGGCACCGGCTGGGGGGAGCATGGAGGTGGACAAGTCACTCAGGGAGGAAGAGGGAGCTGGGCTGATGCTCAAGATGGGAGCCTTGAGCCCGCCCCGGCGTCTTCTCTTCCCTTACAGGAAGTCCATCATCTCTGTCTCACCACATCCCGACAGTTGGTGATCCAGACTTCCCAGCTCCCCCAAGACGCTCCCGCCGTCCCAGCCCCCTGGCTTCCCGGCTGCCACCCCGACGGGCCTCTCCTCCCTCCAGGCCCACTCCTCAGCTCAGGGTGCCCCCTCCTACCTCAGCCCTCGAGGCCCTCATGCCTACCTCAGGGGAGCTGGCTCCCCCCGGCCCAGCCTCCTCCCCACCCCCTCCTCCTGAGGACTTGGGCCCCGACTTCGAAGACATGGAGGTGGTACCAGGGCTCAGCGCGGCCGACTTGGACTTTGCGGCCAGCCTCCTTGGCTCCGAACCCTTCCAGGAGGAGGAGATTGTGGCGGAGGGGGTTGGGGGGGGCAGCCGGGGGGGGCCTGGGGACAGTTCGGAGGAGGAGGCTGGCCCTGCTGCCCACTACATTCACTTCCCCCCCACTGTGGTGCCTGGTCCCATTCCACCACCTGGTCCCATACCTGGGACCCCCCGAATTGAACAACTGGATGGAGTGGATGACGGCACGGACAGTGAAGCTGAGGCCGTCCAACAGCCCCGGGGCCAGGAAGCCCCTCCTTCAGGGCCAGGGGTGGGTGGGGTAGGGGTTGGGG
>NW_025397447.1:0-2042 GCF_016433145.1 Gracilinanus agilis | reverse complement strand
TTGCACCTCTCTGCATTTGGTGCTTAATAAATGTTTTGGTGCATTGAATTGAATTTTGTTGTTCAGTGTTTCCTTTCTGTACGGCGCCCCCCCCTTTATTTTATAAATGTACTAAGCTGGTCCCTTTCTCTGGGCTTAAACTGTAGCCCCGCAGCCCGCCCCGCCTCCCCCGGCCTGATCAATCAGCTCCATGGATCCTTCTAGTTCTCTTCTTTGTCCTGGGCCCTGGCATTCAGGGCTCATTCCCATGCGAAAAAGGAAGCCGGGAAGCAAAAAATAATAATAATAAAAATTGTCCCAAGTCCCCCTTTTAGCCAAATGCATCTGGGTGCATTGATGTGTGGCAGCTTTTAGTTGGGCAGCTTCCCAGCTCCAAAACTCGGCCGCCGCCCCCCCCCCAAAAAAAAGAGAACCAATGGAGGAGGGTTGGGAAATGGGGCTTCTTGGAAATTAGAGACCGAGGCTGCAAGTTCCTTTGTCAATGGCATTTCGGGGAACGTGTGTGGTAATCCCGGACAACTGAAATAAATGCTGGGCAACATCTTCCTTCTGCCAGCGTTATGTGGTGGGTCGAGCCTCCCTTGGACCCTGCACTAGTTGTTGTTCTTTCTCTCTCGGCTCTCCCATTAAAAATTGCCGGCACCTCCAGCGTTTTCCCTACCATGGCGGAGACTCTGGTCCCAGCCCAGATTTTTCTCCGGAGCTGCAGTCACACAATTCCCTACCTTTGGTTGCCAGGCAGCCGCTGAATGCATGCGGCTGGCTGGTCCTGCTGTCTTTTGACTGCTAATTAGCCCTTTGCAACCCATTGTTACATCCCAGCTAGCAGAATGACCAGCTCCATTTGTACCCCGCTGCACCCCGCTGCACTGCAGAGGGTGTCTGGTGCTGGCAGGGGGGGGAGCGGGGGGGGGGCTCTCCTCTCATTTCCAATGTTGACTCTCCCAATTCCCCCCTTTCCGTGCCCTGAAGCCGGTCGTTAAATCAGTCTGCATGGTTGTGGCATCCATGGACATATGCCCGTTTGCCGCGGGCTCCTTTCTGATGGTCCTCTTTGTCCCATGCCCAGAGCCGTATTTCCCTGGTCCTGTCACCTTCTAGGGGTCACTCTGCCTAAAACTGGCCACTGGCCATGAGATCCCCTCAAGGTACCAGTCAGACAAACTAGATAATATTTCCTCCCTGCCGTGCCCTGTTCAGAAGCTCCTGGATTTGGGGGTGGGAGTGGGTGGGGGAGGGAAAGAATATTCTACCAATAAATATAACAAAAGACTAGATGAGCAAATGGACCTCTGCTCTCATTTCATTCAGCTCTCCGGAATTTTACAGGAGGAAAAAACAAAACAAATCAGAATAAGAGGTGAAATAATTTGCTAGAGGCAACTCGGGAATTAAGGAGCAGATTAAGTTGGAGATTTGAACTCGGGTCCTCTGTCGCCAAAATACCTTCATTTACCCTAAGAAACAAGGGTGGGAAAACAGTTCCTCTCCTGGGGAAAATTAATTAATTTAATAATACATCCACTTGCCTCCTCCCTAAGGGAATAAGGCTTCCCAGACTATTTCTAAAGCTTCCCTCTTTCTTCTGAGCCAGCAAACCCAATTTACTTTTTTTTTTTTGCAACAAAAGAATTTTATTTTCCAATTCGTGTTATTTTATTTATTTGTTTGTTTAAAAAAACTGATCTTTCCAAATAATTCTTTTTTTTTTTAACATTAATCTTTAAATTTTGAGTCCCGAATGATTGGCTCCAAGGCAGAAGAGTGGTAAGGGGTAGGCAATGGGGGTCAAGTGACTTGCCCAGGGGCACACAGCTAGGAAGTGTCTGAGGTCTTATTTGAACCCAAGACCTCCCATCTCTAGGCCTGGCTCTCAATCCACTGAGCCACCCAGCTGGGAAGTATCTGCCAATTCACTGGAAAAAAAAAAAAAAGGACTGTCCTCCCTCCTGACAAAGGTCTGCGGGGCTGATGGGTGGGGGCAACAAAAAAATAGAGACTGTCTAAAACTGTTCACATTGAAAGCTCAGATGCAGTTATCT
>NW_025397446.1:0-5136 GCF_016433145.1 Gracilinanus agilis | reverse complement strand
CCCGGCCCGGCCGCCTCAGTCCTCTCCCCTTCCTCCAGGCAGCCCACAAAGCTCACCACCCCCACCCCCCACGGACCAGGTCAGCCCTCCCCCAATAAACTCCAGTGGCTCCCTATTGCCTCCAAAACCTTCTATCTGTCGGCATTCAAAGCCTCTCATGGCCTCCTCCCTGGCGAGGCCGCCTGTGCCTGACTCTCTGACCCACCCTCTTGGCCTCCCTCCAAGGGCCCCATAAAAAAGAACCCTCATCTCTCAACTGGGGACGTTGTCCTGACAAAGGAAGTACCGGTTCCCAAAGGATTCTTAAACCAAGCCACCAGATCTCCGGGGCAGCTAGTTGGCACAGGGGATAGAGGGCAGTCTTCCTGACTCCAATTCAAATCCAGCCTCAGACGCTTCTTGACTGTGTGACCCTGGGCAAGTCACTCCACCCAATTTGCCTCAGTTTCTTCATCTGTAAAACGGCAGCTGGTGGCTCTGGTATGGTTATAGCTGGGCTTTGGGGTTTCTTTTCTTTTCGAAAGCCCTGACCTTCCATCTTTTTTTTTTTAACCCTTAACTTCTGTGTACTGGCTCCTAGGTGGAAGAGTGGTAAGGATGGGCCATGGGGGTCAAGTGACTTGCCCAGGGTCACACGGCTGGGAAGTGTCTGAGGCTGGATTTGAACCTACGACTTCCCATCTCTAGGCCTGGCTCTCCATCCACTGAGCTACCCCGCTGGCCCCCTGCCCTTCCATCTTAGAATCGTTACTGCGTAGTGGGGATCAAGGGGCTGGCTCTCTTGTCTGCTGGGTCACCGTGCTACACCCTGTACGACTGTATTTGCTAAAAATTCCTCGGTGTCTACACGGCAAAAATGGAAAGAGCTAAGCAAGGAGGAGACGGGATGAAGAAGGGAGTGGCAACCAGGGAGCAAACAGACGGGATTGGGGCAGCGAGCGCTGACCTGTGGGAACTGAGGGAGTCGGGGCGCCATTCTGGCAATTCTGCTGTCCAGCAGAGGACACCAAGGCCCAGCCTGGTTGGCCTTCAGTTCCTGACTGTCACAAGACCTTCTGGGATGGACGTTTGGCATCTGTGGGGCCTGAGTGTCCGTCATTTCCCTCCCTGGAGTAGAGGCCCAGGCAAAGGGTCGTTTTTTGCATCATTCCAGATCGCCTTCCAGGATGGCAGGAGCAATTCACCTCCCTCTCGAAGGGTACCTCACAGCAGCACTGTCCCGGCCCCTTTCTTTCTTTTCTGACTGTTGCCAACTTAACAGAAGATATTTCACGAGAATACGTGTCCAGCTACAGCACTGGGGATACGGATGGGAAAAAATCGAGTCTGCCCTCCAGAAGTTTATCATCTAATAGGGGAAGGTGACCCACAAAAGGCTAAACATCAGGGAGAGGAGAGAGGGAGGCACCTGAGACGGGCATGATGGGAAAGTCAGAACAGCCCCCAAAGTCGTGCTTACAGGTAAGAAAGAAAGAGATGTTGTGACGTGGGGCTCCACCCTCCAACCAGAGAGACCGAGGGCGCCGATGAGGTAGAGCCCCAAGGCTCATGGGATCTTGCCAGATGATGAGGTTTTCCCGACAGGGAGTCATGGGGCATGGTGGAGAAGTCAGCTAGAAGGGTCTCAGAGTAGTGTGGAATTCCTTTTTGGTCTGTAAGCAGAGGCCCTGCTAGCGATCTCCATTTAATTTTCTTTCCTCTGGTTCAGCCCACTGTTCCCGTCTGTTGAGGCATTTCCACGCCTCGACTCCGTCATTCGAGCTGTTGGCTCTGCCCGTGAGCTTCCTGATCACTTGTCGGCTACACCGACGATGGCCTCCCACGTTGGATGTTTTCCCCAGCAGTGCCCTTGCTGTCCCAGCCTCTGCTCCATGGAGATCAAAGATGCTCCAGCTACAAGGACAGATGGACCTTTCATGGTCTCTTCCTAAAGTCTTGATAAGGTTCCTGATCGTACCTCCCTGAGGAGGACCAAGGACAGTGGCACGGCCACCACTCTATTCCCGGAAGTTCTGCTCTCCTCACGGAGCCTGAGAACGCAAGCTCAAGTCACCCGCTGCTCTTGGAATCCAGCCGTGCCAATGGATCGGAAACCACCTGACATAAAGAGATCGGTTCCAGACTCTGTGGACAGCCATACTCTAAGTTCTGTTGTTGCTGTTGGGTCATTTCAGCCACATCCGACTCTTTGTGACCCCACTTGGGGTTTTCTGGGCAAAAATATCGGAGTGGTTTGCCATTTCCTTCTGCTGTTCATTTTAGATGAGAAAACTGAGGCAAACGGGGCTAGGTGGCTAGGACATGTCTGAGGCAGGATTTGAATTCAGCTCTTTCTGCCTCCAAGCCTGGCCCTTTATCCAATGTTTATCCACTTTACCCAAATATTTATTTATTTTTGTTTTTAAACCCTTCCCTTCCATCTTGAAATCAATACTGTGTATTAGTTCCAAGGCAGAAGAGTGGTAAGGGCTAGGCAAGGGAGGTCAAGTGACTTGCCCAGGGTCACACAGCTAGGACGTGTCTGAGGCCAGATTGGAACCCAGGAACTCCCATCTCTGGGCCTGGCTCTCCAGCCACTGAGTCACCCAGCTGGCCCCCCCAATGCATTTATTAAGCATCTACTATAGCTAGGCACCACAGCCCCAAAGAATGAAAAATCCCTACTTGTATTTGGCGCAGAATAAATCTAAAGCTACGTGAAGTGGTTAACTCCAAAGTAGTGAGGGAGGAGGAGAAGCATCAGCAGGCAGAGAGATCCAGAAGGGCCAAATGCACAATATGGTGTGTGCGTTGCATCATAAGGGATGGAGGCCTTGTAACGAACAGCGCCAGCATTCTTTCTTTGGGCCACTATAACACGCTACGGAGCCATATTCAACCTCCAGTTGATTCTTTTCGGAATTTTAAATTGATTTGAACATTCGTTTTTTTTTTTGAGAACTTGGAGGAGCCCCCCAGAATTTTGAGTAAGAGAAAGGAAGAGAGGATTCTGGGCAGGACTCTGAGAAAGAATCTACTGGGGAGGAAGAGCAAAGCCCCAGGCCTTGGCTTCATTCTTGGCCACAGGAGGATCTCAAGAACTTCAGAGGAAATCCCATCTCCTCGCTGCTGCCCCACCAGGCAGGCTCTTCCTCAGGTCATCTTTGGTGCCATCTTTGTCAAAAGCCAAGGACACACAGGAGTGGGATGCCCAGCTCCACAGCCTTCGACCACTGAAGCCAATTCAGTCACTTGAGTCAGTCCGTAAACACTGCTTAAGAACGGACCTGTTATGTGCCAGGCACCGTGCTAAGCCCTGGAGATACAAAGGAAGGCAAAAGCAGTCCCTGTCCTTGAAGAGCTCCCAGGCTAACGGGAAAGACGACATGTAAAGAAACCATGGCCAAACAAGGGCATGGCAATCCAGAGACAGAGGTCTTCTGAGAGGAGCAGCAAGCAGGCCAGTGGCATGAGATCAGAGTATGTGGGGGGAGTAAGGTGTAAGAAGGGCAGCCAAATGGCACAATACATAGAGTGCCAGACCTGGAGTCAGAAAGACTCATCTTCCCCACTTCAGATCTGGCCTCAGACACTTATTAGCCATGTGACCCTGGGCAAGTCACTTATCCCTGTTTGCCTCTGTTTCTTTATCTATAAAACTAAGCTGGAGAAGGAAATGGCAAACCACTTCAGCATCTTTGCCAAGAAAACCCCAAATGAGGGAATGCCCTTCGATTGGGGAATGGCTGAACAAATTGTGGTATATGTTGGTGATGGAATACTATTGTGCTCAAAGGAATAATAAACTGGAGGGATTCCATGTGAACTGGAAAGACCTCCAGGAAGAGATGCAGAGTGAAAGGAGCAGAAGCAGAACATTGTACACAGAGACTGATACACTGTAGTACGATTAGACAGAACGGACTTCTCTACTAGCAGCAACGCAATGATCTAGAGCGAGGCTGAGGGACTTCTGAGAAAGAAAACCAGCCACACTCAGAGGAAGAACTGTGGGAGGAGAAACACAGAGGAAAAACAACTGCTGGAACACTTGTTTGTATGGGTATTGGATGTGGGTATTGGATTGCTCTTTTGCAAAAATGAGTAATATGTAAATTAGTTAGAGTGATTATTATATGTGTGTGTGTGTGTATATGTACGGATAGCCCAGTGGAATTGCTTGTCAGCTCGGAGAGTGGGGAGGGACGAGGGAGTGAGAAAACTTGACTCATGGAAAAAAGAAAGCCCCAAACGGAGTCACGAAGCATCAGCTACAAATAAAACTGGACAAACTTTTCCTTTGCATCCTCCTGAATAACAGAACGGACTTCTGAACTGACCTGCTAAGTGTGATCGCTGTGCATCTGGGAAGTTTGCAGCTTTGGGTCTTCTGGAGCCCATCTAGGAACTGTTTCCACTAAAACTTCCTTCTCTCTGTTTAGAAGGTCCGGGCAGTCCTTTATCAACTCTTTCCTTTGTGATGCTAGCGAGGGGGGTTTCTTGTCCTGTCACGTCCTTCTGGGACACGAGTGATCTGTAGGTTGCCTCTGTGCGTCCCGTCTTCCGGACTGGGACGTTTGGCTTGTGTCGTGTCCTGGTTTTGTTTCTCTTCTTCCCCGTCATCCTTCCCCTCAGTGGACTCGTGTCCCTCGCCTGCCCTTCCGATTTTCCTATTCTGCTCATTATTTCTGCTGGGTGGGATGTCAATTGTGCTCCCACAATTCTCCTCTCCCTCTGTCTCTCTCCGTATCTCTCTCTGCATGTCTCTCCTCCTCTCTCTACCTCTCTCCTCTGTGTGTGTCTCTGTCTCTGTCTCTGTCTCCTCTAATTGTCTCTGCCTTTCTGTCCCTCTACCCCCCTCTCCGTCTCTGGCTCTGTGTCTCGGTCACAAGTGGCTGTGGAGAGATTTTCAGCTGTGGAGGACAGAGCTCTGCGCCTGCCTCCTCCTTTGCAGGGGGCGTCCCTGGGCCACTGCCCGGAACAGCAGCTTTTCCCCAAGATGGCGCTTGCCCTCTTCCCTTTTCCAGCCAGCTCTTGGTGGTCGGGGCCGGCTCCTCTGAGGGGAGGAGTGGGGCCAGGCTAGAGCAGGAAAAGTCTCTTTTTCGAGGGGGGGGGGGCGCCACTCGAGGTTATTGAGCACAAACTGCCCTGGCCCAA
>NW_025397445.1:0-5278 GCF_016433145.1 Gracilinanus agilis | reverse complement strand
ACACACACACACACACACACACACATCCCTCCTGGATCACGGTCTCGTCATGGTGGAGGAGCTTGAGGAGCTCCCTGAAGCTCTGAGCTGCGCTGTGCAGACTTACCCAAGATGGGCAGGTCATAGAGAAGAGGTCTAACAAAAGGTGATCCACTAGAGAAGGAAAGGGCCAGCCTTTGCCAGGAAAACCCCACGGCGGTATAAAAGCGATAAAATGTATATATATGCCGACATAAGAGCCGCTCGGCTCAGAAGGTGTCCAACGCCCAACGCGGGAAGAGAGGAAGACAACTAGGCTCCGATCCTAACAAATCCACTGGGTCGAGCCAAAAGGAAGCTTGTAGCCAAGCCAAGATGGATGCATCTGATGACCGAAGGAAAATCCGATGCTCATGGAAGATCTGTGAGAATTTACTATTCTGAACCCCTTTTCTTTTGGGGTTGCTATTCAAACCCAACTTCTGATAGTGTTAAGAAGAGGCTTGAGGTGTGTCGGTATAAGGGAGATGCAGGAGTGCTCTGGGAAAACCCCAAAGCTGCAAGTCTTCCTGGCACTCAGAAGACACTTGCCCCTTGTCCCCGCTAACTCCTGGCCTCTGGAAGACCAGCCTCTGCCGGAGGTCAAGTCTACCAATTCAGAGAGACCGAGAAAGTGGCATCCTGTACGGAAGAGAGAAGTTTCAGGTCTGAGGAAGGACGGGTCTCTTTTGCACGGGAATCACGGGGAGAGGAGGCAGCTAGGAAAGTGGCAGCAGGTGAGCCCAGAGAGTAGGGGAACCCAGGTGTTCGAGAAGTCCGGCTGAGGAGTGAGAAGAGCCGGGGAAAGTGGGGGGAGGCTTGAGAAGGGAACAGCCGGCCACATGTAACTAGTGCCTTTTCTTTCTCTGACCTAGATTTTATTATCTAATTAATAATTAGAAATTAAGATACAATCTCCAGAGAATTTTAATCTTAATAGATCTGTGAACCAAAGTAAGCTGGACATGGTCTAAAAATAGAGGCAAAGATTAAACATCAATATTCTGGGTGACAATGAATTTAAATGGATGGGAATGGGTGAATTTAATTCAAGTGGTCATTAGCTACACCACTGTGGGCAGCACTGGGGTATAATCTCACAAATGGCAATGCTATCTGTTTGAATCAAAGCCAAACCATTCAATATCACAATAATACAAGTCTATATACCAACCACTGATGGCAAAGAGGCCAAAGTTGAGCCATTCTATAAAGACCTACAACCTCTTCTGGAAGTAACACACACAAAAAAAGAAATTGTCACATTCATCATAGGGGATTGGAAATCAGCTCTGAGCTAGACGATTTATGGCAGCTTTTCAATTAGGGGCAAACAGCTTTTTTGAACCTGCTTTTGTTCTTCCTTCTCTTGTTTCTATTTTATATGTGCTTGGGTAATGCTAACTAGTTTAAATTGAGGAAGTAGTTGCAAAAACCAATTCAAAACAACATACAATTACAAAAAAAAAAATTCCAGACAAAACTTCTTCTACTTCATTTCAAAGTAAATCATACAAGTTTTTGATTATGTGTCCTTGTTTCCCCTCCTCTTAGTAAGGGGTTACTTCTTAACTTAAACTAGTGGGCATTTTACCAGAGCACATCGAGAACAGGAATAAGAGAATGAAGACCAGAGGCACCTGGGTTCAAAAAATCTATTTGCCCCCCATTGAAAAGCTGCCACAAATTGTCTAATGAGTAAATAATACATTTTTTTAAAATCAGACATGAACTTTCACAAGTTAGGGAATTGCAAATAAGGAAACTGCCTCCACCAATGGAGGTTTTCAACTTAAAAGTTTTGAGAGTTGTCTGGGGCAGTGAGAGGGCCAGTGGTTTGCCAAAGGAAATAAGACCAGTATGTGTCAAAAGTGGGATTTGTACTTAGGGCTTCCTGACTCCAAGGCCGGCTCCCTTTATACTAAACCCCACTGCTTGTCACATGCTATTTATGCAAACATAAATGACCAAGAATTGCATACCTAAATTCCAGTGATATAAAATTAAATACACTAAATGAGTGTTCCATATCAAATACAATGTGATTGGCTGTAAAAATAGCCCATTTCATTTTTGCAATACAAGAAACTATAAGAGGAGAGGGTTAATGATGCTTCTCTATTTGCTAGTAGAATGATTTCACTCACAGGTGACCCAAGAATATGCATTGTTATTGACCCATTAGAATATAAACTTCTTGAGGGAAGGGACAATTTCTTGCTTATTTTCTTGGTATCCCCAGCAACTAGCCAAGTGCCTTGCATGTAATAGTCACTTAATAAATGTTTGTTTCCTGGTTAACTGATAATGTTTCGTGAAATGGCCCTTGAAATAATTTACGATATTAAAAATAATGATGAGGTCCTCCAGATGCTCCTGCTTCTGGGTGGCAATATACTAATTGCATCAAGCCCGAGAAAACCACAGATCTTTCTAAATGAGATCTATGATTGTTCAGAAGAATTTAGTCTAATGATCAACACAGGGAAAAACCAGGTGGATGAAGAATGCCTATTGTTTGGATTATAATGGAAGTTGGATGGACAACCTTGGACAAAAACTGGGAACAGACAGCAAACTGGACCAAGAATAGAGTAAGAGGAGGCCAGCCTGGATAGCCTTTGGCAAATCACACGCTTCCTTTCATGTCCTGAAAATTTTCCCTAAAACAAAGTCCCATCTTTTTAACCTCCTTTTAGTAAAGCCGTAAAATAAGTAAAGAGCCATAAATACTACAGTCTCTGAAGAATTGTTAAGAGTCTCCAAAGGGGAACAGAAAAACACATCTTGGGTACAAACAGGCAGTAACTTGACAGCCAACAAAGAATTACACGGAAAAAAAAAGGCATGCAGTAAATCATTAAAGAGACGTGTGACCAGAAATGGAGGTAGGCTCGTACTATAGTGAGAACTAAACAGAACCAGTAGTGGACATGCTGCATTGGTTTCCTCGTGGTGTCCAGATATATAGAAGAAGACTCCCAGCCTAGAATAACTGTGGGAAGCCATGGCCGAAAGTTAAGGAAACTATTTGTTTATACAAGAGAAAAAGAGGTGGCCTGATCTGTACCTGTTGTGGGGAGCTTGAAGTGAACCCCCAGGGTTCGAGGAAAGGTACCTTTTGCAAGGATGCAAGACTCCAAAACTTAGGTTAAAAATAAAAAGAGAAATTTATTCATTTAGAAAGTAATGTTGAATCTAAGAGGACAGCCTAGGTGGAAGACTGCCTCCTAGGTGGGACAGCATAGATGGAAAGCTGTTCCCAGATGACATCAATTCTGGGGTCTTTATACTATTTACAACAGTGAAGACATGGCTCTAGAGTGGTATGCACTTAGGCTTGGGCAGGAGGGGAGGTTTGCCTGAAGACATAAGGGGTGGCCCTCCTAGTTTAGAGGACAGATGGATGTCTGAGATACAACTTGATGATATCAAGAGGGTGTATCTCTCTGTCCATCTCAAATCTAAAGGGATCATCCTAGGAAGATAATCCTCTCAAGGTCTTACTGGAGTTATCAGATGTTTGGGGTTTGGAGTCACAAGGATAGCAGTGAGCAAAGGAATTTCCCTGCTTATAATCTGCCTGAAACACTTCTACAGTTTTGGGGGTGCAATGCCCATGCCATACCCTTGCAGAGAAGACCCAAATGTGGCAAGAGTGAAGAATCAGAGGAAAAATAATGCTACAATTAGTACCAGAAATGTATTCTTTAATTTACTTGTTTCCTAATTGGAGTATTAAGTGGATTTTTTTCCCATTAATGAACAAAATGTTCAGTTTTTGTTTCATTACTATATAGTAATCCTCCTGGGTTTGTAAGAAGTTCTGGGAAGCTGTCAATCAGTTCATCAATAAACATCTATTAAGCACTATGTTAAGTTCTGAGGATACAAAAAGAGACAAAACACAGACCTTTGGGGAGACCGCATGCAAACAAATATATACAAAGCAAGCTAAATTCAACATAAACAGGAAATAAGAAAGGGAGGCCATTGAAATTAAGAGGAGTTTGTAGGTTTCTTCCTTAAATGTTCAAAAAATAAATTCTCTGCTGAGAGTAAATCTATCCATCATATTTTGTCTTTCCCTCATTTTTTAAAAACCTTTATATCTTTTTTAAACCCTTACCTTCCACCATATAATCTATACTATGTATTGGTTCTAAAGCAGAAGAGTGGTGAAGGCTAGGCATTGGGGATTAAGTGACTTGCCCAGGGTCACACAGGTAGGAAGTATCTGAGACAAGATTTGAACCTAGGACCTCCCTAAGTTCAAGCCCTGACTTTTTTAGAATGGATACTAAGAATTGGTTCCTAGGCAGGACAAGTCAATGAGGGTTAGAGTGACTTGCCCAGGGTCACATGGCTAGGAAGTAGGAGGGTAGATTTGATCCCAGGACTTCCCATCTCCAAGCCTGGCTCTATCCACCGATCTGTTCTCCTTCCCCCATTGGTTTTGGTTTATGTGGTAGAGCAAACTCCATCAGTGTGGCATGTCACCACCAAAGTCCCCCAAGATGTTTCAGATTTGTCTCCACTAATCAAGGTTTTTATGATGACATACCTGTTGCCTGGACAAAGTGAAAAGGGGTCCCCAAGTTAGGGTAGTTTTTATTTCATAATTTTGATGTGTGATCATCTACCTCTGCAGGTTTAAAAATACCCCAACCAAGAGGAGCATCCTTCCCTTTTTTGTTTTTAAATGAGCAAGGGAAATAATCAGCTTTTTCAGATGTTAACTCTACATAATAAGGACCAGATTGGACAAGAAATGTGTTAGTGGCCCCAGGCCAATTGGGAGATTTACACAACAACATTGCAAAGGCTGTCACAATTGTCCCTAATCAGTTGGAGGAGGGGGTGGTTCTGAAATCGCTTTGAAACTGAACTTCCATTGCATTCATAAACATGTGTGGGGACATCAAAGGATCCAGGCCATTCCCTCTGCTTTTCACCAGGCACACTGTAATTCGACCTCCTCAGGAAAACAACAATTCCGTTTGGTTAGAGACTCCATCTGCCCTGCCACAGTATTCCGTTGACCTCACCGTTCTGTTTATTTGCAGAAAGCCAGTCCCAATGAATGCAGCAGCTCAGGTATGAACAGATCCCTAATGAATAGATGATGCATTCCTCTCTCATCAGGTGCTTCTTTGACATGATCATTCTTCTCTAATTTAACAAGAAAAACAACAGAACTCAATGGGCCAAGGGTAGATCACAGCTCCGAGTGTTTGAGTATATGGCATCCCCCCAAAAT
>NW_025397444.1:0-2933 GCF_016433145.1 Gracilinanus agilis | reverse complement strand
AAGGGAGGAAGGAATGAAGGAAGGAAAGGAAAGAGGGAGGGAGGGAAGAAGGAAGGAAGGAAGGAAAGGAAGGAGGGAGGGAAGGAAGGAGGGAAGGAAGGGAAAATTTATCTGGATTGGGATAGACTAGATGACTCCTGAGAGCTTATCTAACTCTTCACCTATGCTCCTATAGGAATGAAGAATTGGTTTTATTCAACTTCATTTCAGCTTGTAACATAAATAGGAACCCCAAGTCCCCAGAATTCATAAATTTCCCATGTTGTTTTTAAAGTGGTTTTTGCTAGGCTAGATTCTCTGTCTCTCTTGGATACTGTATATATACTATATGTGTACAAATGTATATACACAAATAAAACATATACACACACATATTTCACATTGGTCTTTTAAAATGGTGATTATTTGGGGCAGCTGGGTGGCTCAGTGGATTGAGAGCCAGGCCCAGAGATGGGAAGTCCTGGGTCAAATCTGACTTCAAGACATTTCCTAGCTGTGTGATCCTGGGGAAGTCACTTAACCCCATTGCCTAGCCCTTACCCCTCTTTTGCCTTAGAACCACTACACAGTATTGATTCTAAGACGGAAAGTAAGGGTTTTAAAATATTTTTTTAATGGTCATTATTTTAGCAGCTACTTGATTTGGGAGACCTCTATGCAGTGGTATTATGCTGGAGCTGGTTTTTTTTTTTTATTTTTTTATTTTTTACCCTAATGTGCTTTGTACTTAAACCTCAGAAATCAGTAAATTCTACAAATCTGGGCTTGCTTGTTTTGTTGATTATCTAGAATTAAGAGAATGATGGAGAAAATGTTAACAATGAAGACTAAATTGAAAAATGTGTTATGTCCAGATTTTTTTTTTCCTCTGGAGTTGATCATTCATTTCTAGTTGTGTCCTACTCTACATGATCCCATTTGGGGTTTTCTTGGCAAAGACAATGGAGTGGTTTTATCATTGCTTTCTCCAGTTCACTTTACAGATGGGGAAACTGAGGCAATTGGGGTCAAGTGATTAGGGTTAAGGGTCACACAGCTAGGAAATATCTGAGAAAGATTTGAACTTAGGAAGATGAGTCTTCCTGACTTCAGGTCCAGCACCCTATCCACTACACCTTTATTTTTCCCTGGAGATTTGGTTGTTAAAACATTTACCAACATATTTCTGCCTATGTTTCCTAACTGGACAGCTAGCTCTCTGATGCTAGATAAGTCACTTCATCTCTAGGGGCCTTATGGGATAAAATAAAGGAAGGGGACTAAGGGATTCCAAGGTCCCTTTCTGGTGGGATATTCTATTATTCTGTTTATTAATGGTTCAGTTGTGGGCAGATTATTTATTGCCTTCACATTTCTTTGCTGAGATGTTAGAAAGTCCTTGCCAGGGGCAAGGATACTTGGACCAGAGCATTTCAAGGGAGCTTTAGGAAAGGGGTCACTTAATAGCATCAGCCTATAGGAAAGGGGTCATTTAATCCTCTTCTTACTTACATGGGACTATTTACTAAGTATGAGCATGCAGGATGGGTTGTTTTTGCTGACTGAAGCCTTTGTTGCATACCCCTGGGGCTCTTGGTCAGTGTCTGTCACACATTCCATTCAACTGATCAAGTGCAGAATTCCCAGCATAAACAGGTGACTGGAACAAAGAGCAGAGAAACATGTCAACGCTCCAGGCCAGTGACCTACTTCTAGCCTCTCACCTCTTGCCAGCCTTCCCTCTGCCCCCCACTTCCTTATTCTTGGAACTAAACCCCTCTTTTTAGGTATCACTTTTAGCATGAGTCCTAAGCCCTAGTCTTCATCCTTAAATCCTGGATTTTAACCTAAAAGAGAATAAATAGGGACCAATGGTTAGGGACCTCCAACTCTAGAAGTGTTAGTTGGTTGACTCTTCTTTGTCGAATCCTCCCAGGCACCTCACCAAGCTATTAGCACCAGTGACTCATTTAATTTGTTATTTTCCAGGCATTTTAATTGATTGTTACTGCTGGTCATAATTTTGTTTAATTCCCTATCCTCTCTAGGATTGCCTTTTCTAAGATCCAGAGGGGACAAGAGATGGGAATGGAGATAACATATTAGTTGTCTTTGTTCTACTGGTATGTGGTTGAATGGTTCCCAAGCCCAGTTGTCTGAACTATTATCTACCCAATAAAATTCAGACTCCTTTGTAGGCTTCTCTGTTCCTGCCCTACCTCTCTGACCTTTTCTCATGCTATTCTCCTCCAAGTACTCTGTGTTCCACTCCAGCTGAACTACCCATCACTAGCAGTACATACCCTCACATAACCCTCATTTTCCTGTGATGTGACATTGAGACAGTGTAGTAGAGTCAGTTTGAAGTTGGACTTGGAGGCAGAAGATCCCGTTTAAAGTTCAGTTGTCTCAGACATTAACTAGCTGTGTGTTCCTAAGCTAACTTTTAAACCTTTTCCCACCTCAGTTTCTTCATCTGTAAAATGAGAGGTTTGATTAAATCCAGCCTTCCTAGCCATGTAACCCTGGGCAAGCCACATAACCCCCATTGCCTAGCCCTTACCACTCTTCTGCCTTGGAATTAACATATAGTATTGATTCTAAGACAGAAGGTAAAGGTTTAAAGAAAGACTACATGTGTCATGTTCACACATCCATATTTAGCATAGATTGTACATTGTATAAGACTAGCAGGAAAGAGGCTCAGTGGGAGCGGTACAATAACATTAATAGAAAACACTGGTGACCCAGCAGCATTGGATGTGTTGCTCCTTCATGAGAATACCTTGGTTGAATGTGTGCCTCTCCATGTATTTTCCCTAAAGGTGTTCATTCTTCTCCATTGATCTTTACTTCTGGAAACCTACCAATTGAAGGAAGGCATATGGTCAACTGATGCTTCATTCTTCCCCTTTCCCATTGCTATAGTTTCTCTCTCTCTCTCTCTCTCTCTC
>NW_025397443.1:0-6077 GCF_016433145.1 Gracilinanus agilis | reverse complement strand
CTCTCTCTCTCTCTCTCTCTCTCTCTCTCTCTCTCTCTCTTTCCTCTAACTTGCCATCTTAGAAGTTCTAAGGCAGAAGAGTGTTAAGGGCCAGGCATTGAGGGTTAAGTGACTTGCCCAAGGTCACAAAGCTAGAAGTGTCTGAGGCCAGATTTGAATCCAGACCTCCTGCTCTTGGCCTGGATCTCAAATTGTTACGCCTAGTACCCTTAAGAGCTACTAGAAGGATATGATGATCTCTGTCATTGGCTCCAGCCCTCATTGATTATATTCCCCCAATTTTAAGTGTCCAAGAGCCCCATTCTATCTAACTACTTCACCATCAGGTTAGCTTTAAAAAGGAATAATTACTTTAAAAGACTGTAAAGAGGGGGCAGTGAGGTAGCTCAGTGAATTGAGAGCCAGGCCTAGGTTGAAATCTGGCTTCAGACACTTCCTAGCTGTGTGACCCTGGGCAAGTCACTTAACCCCCAATGCCTGGCCCTTAACACAATACATGGTATTGATTCTAGAACAGAAGGTAAAGATTGAAAAAAAAACCAAAAGAATATAAAGAGCAAATATAAATATTTGCCCTCAATACCTGGTGGGGCATAATCCTCCTGGATATCACCTTGGTATCTGGGAGGAACAGAGAGATTAGGATTACAATTTAACTCAGTTCCTACATAGCATTAGTTCCACTAAATTCCCTGCCCCACTCCCTTCTGCATCCTAGGACCCTGGCTTCTCAGTTTTCTTGCTGTCCTGGTTGCAATATCTGATCTGGTCCCCATGGTTCTGATTCCTAGGTCAGAGATTCTACTCTCTGCATCTGAAATGGGAAGGAAAAAATAAAACAGATGAAAATCCCAAATTGTTTCTTGGGCATATGGTCTGGGAGAGGGGGAAGATGGTCCTCAGGTCCTTCTCCAGCTTAGTGTACAGTATCCTGGCTGTGAGTAAATGAATCCTTCCCTTCTGGGTAGCTATGAAAAGAGAGCAACTGTGCTTTCTTCAAGTAGATGTAAAAATTACAGGCATCTTGTGGACTTTCTGGCTATGCAACCAATGGAAAATGCACTGCATCCTTGTCAACTTAATTAAAAAAAGATTTTATAGAGACAGGACAGGAGATAAGGCAGAAGGCAAAGTGCTGATTCTAGGAGGGGAAGAGTAGACAAGGGAACAAAACATCAAGAAAGCCATGAACACAGAAGAAAACAAGAGGAAGGACAAAAAAGAAGGGATGGGATGGAGACAGCACTGAGGCAAGACTGAAGAACTTAAAGGGTGAATGAAAACTACAAGTTCCACTTGATGATATGTCACACAAGCTCTGTTATTTCATACAACTTCCCGCTTCCTCCTCCCACTTCAGAAATTGAATAGTTCCCTGTAAACTTGCCATTCTCTGTAAGGACATCCACTCCTGGGCACGGAACACGGAATCCTTGTCAACTTATATAAGTGAGCTATTCTAGAGATGGGACAAGAGATTCAGCAGAAGGCAATGTGCTTATTCTCATGGAGCTTAGATGGAAGGACTCAAGGAGCTTAGTCATTTAACCTGCGCAGAGAAACAGGATCCAGATGCTTTGGAGATTAATTAAAAGGGGGCCACTTTAAAGCAGACAAAGTAATGAAGGAAGAAGTGGCGATAAATCTGGCCAGGACCTAGAAACTTATATTGGGCATTTCTTTAGGACATGGCAGTGAGGAGGGTACTAACAGAGTTGGAATTTTAGCGGAGATGACGTGCCAGAGGAGATGTCTTTGTTTGGGTTCAGTGATGGTACCAGATGCAGCAGGAAAAGCATCTTCTTAAAATGAAGTGATCTCAGAGAGAAAAATAACAACAACAACAGCATAAAAGGGCAGGAAGAGCCAAGCTGGCTTCCAAGTCCCCTTTGCCTCCTTCAAGAGCACTCTCATGTCAAAGAATTCAAAACTATAGAACGTGCCAATAGTTTTGGATCAGGACTGGTTCTGAACTAATGTGTAAATTGAAATACAAGGTTCTGTCCATGAACAACCCTCAGGACAATGGATTAGGAGCTGTGTCAATTCTATTGCTCCTTTATCTTTCCTAGCATCTGGATGCCATTACTGAATGAGCAAACTGTTGTTTTGAGCTGAGTTCCTACTCTCCAAACATGTATTATAGGGAGATCCTTTAACTATTTACTCAAGCAGTTTATCAAAAGAAAAATAATAACAGCTCTGTTGAGAAGAAAACCAAAGCTCCCAGAATGGTTCAGTAGGACTAAACCTATAGATAAGGAACCACCTGCAAAGCACATGGGTAAAGGAAGAAGCCATGTATGTGGTTTGATCTCATGTTAACATATTAAATGATCCTAAAAAGAGCTACCTGTTAAGAGAAAGAGGGGAGGAGGAGGAGGAGGAGGAAAAAGGAGAAAAAATGTAGAAGAAAAATTACATTAACATAAACACCATGACTCTATAGTCTGAGATTAAACTTGTTGGGAAAGAAAGAAGAGGAAAAAGGAAGAAAGAGGAAGAGAAGCCCAGAAAAAGGCAAAAGGAATTAAAATGAACATCTTATTCAGAGCCATGACTCTAAAGTATGAGATTAAACATGTTCTGCTTGGCCCCAGTGAATGGGTAGAAGTTTCAAATGTAGTTTACATACAAGGAAGGATTTCCTAGCAATTAGCCTTATTGAAGATGAGATGAGTAGTTTGGAATGTTGTAGAGGGGATTCTTGTTCCAGTTTAGACTAGACCAGATGGTTTCTAAGATCTTTTCCAACTCTAAGATTCTATGATTCCAGATCCATGTAAGTTATTCCATTGTCTTTTCCACACTGCCAACTTCACAGATCTTGGACTGAAAGGGTCCTCAGGAGCCATCAGTCCAACCCTGCCCCCCATTTTACAGATGAGGAAACTGAGGTTAGAGAAATTGAGTAGAATTCCCAAGGTGAGACAGGTAGTATCAGCTATCATACTTAAACTTTATTTCTCCAATCTCCTTTTTCAGTCATGATCCCATTAAAAGCTTTAGCTGGAGGGAAATGGAGAAAAGAAAGAAGGAATAAAAAGTCCCAAAACTTCTGATCCCTTCTCAGACTCAAGGGCATATTGTTTTGATGGCCATGGCAGCCCAAGGTGCTGAGTGAATTGGTCTTACTCCAGTTGAATTACCCTTTAACCTAGGCGAATCCTAGAAGTTTCTTCTGATTTCTTTTTGAGGTATTTGTTTTTTTAAGGGTAGGGAGAGGAGAAAAACTGGATTAGAGACAAAAAGGGCAGGACAGGAGATTTTCCTTTGAATTTTGTAGCTTAGTTCACCTTGTTTCTATTTTGGTTCTCCCCAGCCCCATATTCCTGCTATATCCTTAGGCTTTTTCAACCCAACCACAATAATAAAACAAAGCCAGTTCCATTTGAGAGTATTGTTTCCCAGATACTTTCAGAGGAAACTGGGAAAACATCCATGAATGGATACAGAGAGAAGTGAGCAGAATGGGGAGAACACTTTAGACACTAAGAACGTCATGGGGGGGGGAGCTTAAAAAGACTTTTAGAAGTTTGATCAATGCAATGATAATTTCTGATTCCAAAAGAAAGAATATGAAACATGCCACTTACCTCCTGATAGAACTTAAAATGCAGAAAGAGAAAAGAATTTTTGGACATGGCAAATGGGAGAATTTGTTTTACCAGAGTATGCAACTAGTCAGGGCTTTATTTTTCAGATTTTTAAAAAATTTGCTAAATGGAGGAGAGGAAGGATGGTGGGAAGGACAGATTAATTAAAAAAAAGCTTGTTAATGGAAAAAAAGGAAAATAAATGAGAGAGAGAGAGAGAGACAGAGAATAAGATTTTTCCCAAACACTGAGGGGCCAAGTGTTTCCTAATGAAACTTTTAGGCAAACAATTATATTGACTGCAGAGAAAGGATTGGCTAGGAAGAAATTTTATGAAATATGGTGATGTATGAGCCAATCTGGCACTGTATGAGCTTGGGTTAATTGAGTCAATCAGCAAGATCATCTTCCTTAGCTCCTTAGGAACTCAATTTCCCAAGTTCTAATATACTGGAGACTTCTCAGACCTGTAAACAAAAATAGTCAGGAGATGGGGTGTCAAGGGAGAATGTAGGTGATAAATCCCTTTACTAAACGAAAGGAGCATTTTTATTTCAAACAGCAGGAAATACAAGTGAGGAGAAATAACTTCAAAAGCCTCAAAAAGTGTACTTTTAACCTTGCCTTCTCTTGTTGTAGCTAACCATAAGTTACAGATGTTTATTTAGAAGTCAGTGCAGCTCCATATTCTTTGGAATAGTTAATACTGTTATCCAAAAACTCTAAAAAAAAGAGGAACAAATGATCAATCATGTAATTTTTCTAAGCTACAGTGTGATATAAAGAATGAGCTTTCAGCAATGTCTAGAGCAGGATAGAGAATTGATGAGAAATGAACATCTATCCAGATGAAAATATGGCACAAACAAAGTGAGCTGCAAGTGTTCTTTGTCTCACATTTATCAGTTTTGCTCCATTAATTCATTTTCTATTTCTGAACCAACAGAACTTTTTTTTAAGCATTTTTTTCCTTCAAGAGGAAATGTGGAATAGGGGAAATATCTAGTTTTATCAGTCATTTTCAGTCGTGTCTGTTTGTGACCCTATTTGGGATTTTCTTGGTAGAGCTACTAGAGTAGTTTATCGTTTCCTTCTCCAGCTCATTTTATACATGAGGAAACTGAAGCCAACAGGGTTAAGTGACTTGCCCAGAGTCACACAGCTAGTAAGTGTCTGAGGTTAGATTTGAACTCACAAAGATAAGTCTTCCTAACTCCAGGCCTGGTACTCTATCCCCTGTACTACCTAGCTGCCCAGGGGAAATAGGAATGTACTGGAAACCAAGAGAGGAAGGTTCTAGTTCAAGAACTGTTACTAATCAGCTCTATGATCTAGAGTAAGTCACTTCAATTCTCTAAGCCTTACTTTCTTCTGTAAAATGAAGGAGTTGAAGCAGACCAGGGGTTCTTAATCTTTTTTGTGTGTGTATGGCACGGACCCTTCTGGCACTCTGGTGAAGCCTATGGACCTCTTCTCAGTATGATGTTTTTAAATGCATAAAAATATATAGGATTATAAAGGAAACCAATTATATTGAAATTCAGTTATATATTTTTTAAATAGCCCCCAAGTTAAGAGCCCTTGAACTAGATCATCTCTGATCCTTTTCTGAAATGTCATGCTATGGTTCTTCAGTATTTCAGCAATACATAACCTTGTAGTAGAGTTATGACTTCCATCAATGATAGAGGTATGGCCTCTACCAATCACCACACCTTCATTCTTTAGTAGCTGGTTTTCAAAAATTGCTATGATCAAAAAATTCATCCCCCTGTCATCAACCTGGCAATGAGACTCTCCAAAAACAGCTAGTTTGGGAGGACACATATTATTCATCACCAAACCTTTCCAGCTTGGTTGAATCTGTCAGAGCTTGTCCCCTGGCACAACTTTCAAAGTCCCATCCATACCCACAATCAGGCATTGGATTACCCTTTTAGTAGAGGTCTGATATTATTCAAAGAGTGGAGGGTGAGCAAACTCTTGGGGGATGTCAAAGTAGGGTATATATCTAGAAGCCAGCTTTGGGACAGCCTCATAAAGGGTCATCAATGTTGAAAATCAGTTAAAATGATTTTCCACCAAGTTAAAAACATTGCCTTTTTCACGTCATCTGATCACAGTGAAACCTGATCCTAGGTTTCCTGGTAGGAAATTCCAGACCAGCTTCCTAAGTATTACTTTCTTTAAACTTACAAAAGTGAAACAACAAAAATGTTTTTCTCATGTACTCCTGCTAATCCCCCAGCCATTTAGCCTTTGTGCCATTGAAGTGGTAGAGGAAATTAATAACATTTAAGTAGATGACAACCCACCCGCTGAAAAGGTTACGGTATAAAAAGGTAAGGTATTAACTATGGGCTGAACTATTCCAGCTAGTGCCACACGTGTAAGCCACTCTCCCAAGATCGGACTGAGTTAGCTGCACGGTTGGAGGTGATTTTGGAGGGCAATGGTCTCTGCTAAGACTTTCCTCTAAGT
>NW_025397442.1:0-2779 GCF_016433145.1 Gracilinanus agilis | reverse complement strand
TCTCTCTCTCTCTCTCTCTCTCTCTCTCTCTCTCTCTCTTCCTCATTGTCTAACCTAGCTCTGGCTGCTTAGTTGCTCCCACTTATGTCTCTCTCTCTTGGGTCTTGCTTTCTTCCCCCATTTGAGTTCTAGGGAGTCTCTTAGGACTGTGGAGAAAGTCCATTAGCTAGTTAGAATTAATGAGTGGCCAATTAATACATTTAATTTAATTTGATATATATATAATCTCCAGAGAATTTATTTTATTACTATATATATGTGCATATAACACATATCTCATACACACATACATAAATACATATATATGCACATATGTATGAACACATAATTGCACTTTTACTTCACAGTGTATTTTTAAAGAAAGAAGATCTCCAGTGCATTAGTGAGCAATGGGTACAGTATATTGTGATTTTTTGTTTTAGCCCAGTAGATTTTTTCATTTTCCTTTTTTTTAAAGACCAGCCCTATTCACAAGTCATATATTAATGTCAATATTTTATGTGCATTTGCATATAAATTATGCATATGCAATTATTTGCATTAATTTTGAATAATAATGATCTGATGTTAGAGTAATAAAACTAAATACTGAACTCTAGGGACTCCTATGATTTTTTTTATGAGAAAAACAGTGCATATATGTGAATTTTTTCCAGACCTGAATAGGATGTAAGCTAGAGGATCACCATAATTATTTCCACTATGACCTAGCAACAAGCAACATTTCTTTTTCTTCTTTAGTAATACTTCCAGCTCCCAAATCTCCTGTTCCTGGTAGTCTTGTTATATCAGGGCCAAATCAGAATATTTGTCAGTTCCTGATGGAGAGGGAAGTGATAATCAAATTTCCATAGATAATGTCATAAATGTTAGACTATATGCAGTGGTCACACATCAACATGTATAGAGCACTACAAGAGAATATTTTGGGGCTCAGTGGTCTATCAAATTCCACTTTTTGGCTAGATGCCCCTTAGATTTATTATAGTGGCTACTTCAAGGAACATGCATAGGTACTGGACTTCACTTTGATCAAGTTTAGTAGCGTGGTCTCTCTGGGATACTTCCCATGGAGACCAAAGACCCAAGCCTGCCTTCTTTATGGAGAAAAAGCATATTATAAGCAGAGGCTGTGGCTGGTTTGGGTTGATGAAGGACTGAATTGAGAATGTTTGACCAATGAATAGGAAAAATCAATGGATTTTAAAAGGATAGACACATTCTATTCTCATTCTCTTCTTTCTTTATTCTGAATTTGTGGTATGAGACTCTTATAGCTCTTCATTCTTTGGTCTTCCTGAGAAAGAGGAAGGACATTTTTCTCTCCTCTCAATGCATTAGCTTCTCTAGGTGAGCCTGAGACTGAGCCCCAAGTCCTCTTCATTGATTCTTTCTCTGGGTTTTGGTGAATGAATGATAATCTTGAGATGGTACTTCTATCCTTGGTGGACACTTTGTGAGTCTGAGAAGCTCCTGGGTCTTTGTGATTTTTGAACAGGAGAAAATCACCTCTGAAATAATTTCTTAAAAGGAAATATAGCAGCCACCAGAAGGATGAACCGAAACCATGGCCAGGCTTGCCAGAACATACAGGGCCTAAGTTTGTTGCTCAGATGCTACAGAGACAAGGCCAGGATAAAATGCCTGCTCAGCAACTCCACAAAGACCTTTGTGTTTTAATGTTAAAAGTGTCTATCTCCTGAAAGAGTACACTGGGGACATTGGCTTATCATATCATATTTTATGAATTTGTCATATGCTTGTCAGTCTTTTCTATTCTCAGAATGTCTTTGGTAGCTTTGTTCATTGAGGACCACTGCAGACCTAATTCTCTTCATCCCTTTTGGGAAAACCCTATACATGAGTCAGATTTCATTGTTATTAAAAAGATGCTTTTTCCTTGGTCTCTAGGATAGGAATGACCCAGCCAGTGTGAGAAGAAACTGAATCTTTTCTATAAGGTCAGGGTTCCCTCAAAGCCAGAAGGGATCCTTTTGTGGAAAGAGAATTCCCACTGCCCTGGCTGCAAGTTTTTATGGATAAATAAGAAATTATTTATGCTAAATCAAATTAGTTAAGTGAAGAAGTTATTTAAAATTAAAGCTTATAAAATACATTAAGGGGGTTAGAATTAAACTTTGTTTATAAAAGTATCTTCTTAAAAGAGTCTCTCTTTGCAAATATAAGGGCATTTTCAATTTTACTCTGGATATCATGAAGAGCTCTTGTTTCAACACGAGACACCAAACTTTTTTTTTTACAACCTAAAATATTCTACACCCACTATGGAGCATGCACACTTAGCAAGTCTCATTTAAATAAAGAACCTGCCATATGGGCATTTTAATGTGAAAATATTCTGGAATTAATTACAGAACTGGAAAACTGCAAAGTATGAAAAGGTATTTTTATTCAGGAGATCCTTTTTTGAGTGAAGCTGAATGGCAATTTTCACCCTCTAAATAAAATATGTAGATATAGAATATAGATTATTAACCTCTGCTACTACATATATAATCTCTGGGGCTCCCGCTTTACCTTCATCTTCTCCCTATCACTAAATAAACACATGTGAGATATTCCCCTTCAGGTTTAGCTTTTCAAAATTTTCTTTTAATCAGTATTAATAACTTTTATTTTTAGCATCAATTTCATTTCTGAATACATAGCTCCTCCCTCCACTACTAAATGAGCAAAGCTTTTCACAATGAATGGAGAGTAGTGTGTGTGTGTGTGTGTCTGAGAGAGAGAGAGAGAGAAAGAGAGAGAGAGAGAGAGA
>NW_025397441.1:0-2743 GCF_016433145.1 Gracilinanus agilis | reverse complement strand
AGGAGGGAGAAAGACAGAGACATAGAGTCAGAAAGAGACAGAGAGAGGCAGATAGAGATAGAGAGAAGGAAGGGAGAAAGAAACACAGACACTGTGACAGAGATGGAGACAGAGAAGGGAGGGAGAAAGAAACAGACAGACAGACAGACACTGTGACAGAGATAGAGACAGAGAGAGACAGACAGAAAGACAGAGAGCAAGTAAGAGACAGACAGAGATTGAGACAAAGGCAGAGAAAGAGAGAAGGGAGAGGGAAGAGGCAGAGATGGAGACAGAGAAAGAGATAGATAGAGAATGAGAGATGGGTAGAATGATGGAGAAGAGAGGAAGAGACAGAGACAGAGATGGAGAGAGAGATAGAGAGGGGGTGGAGAAGGAAAGGGAAAGAGGGAAAGAGGAGGGAGAAAGAGACAGAGAGACAGAGAAAGAGGAGGGAAAAGAGAGACAGGGAAAGAGACAGAGACAGAGAGAGACAGAAAGACAGAGAAAGAGGAGGGAGAAAGAGAGAGACAGTGAAGAAGGAGAAAGAAACAGACAGATAGAGAGATAGAGATAAAGACAGAAGGAGGCAGAGACAGAGAGACAGAGAAGAGGGGGAAAGAAATAGAGATGGACACAGATAAAGGCAGAAGGAGACAGAGACAGACAGAGACAGAAAGGGAGAGAGAGAGGAAGGTAGGGAGAGAGAGAGAGAGAGAAGGGGGAGGGAAGAAAGGACAAAGATGGACATAGAGAAAGAAACAGACAGAGAGAAAGGGAAAGGGGAAGAGAGTAATGGGAAAGGGAGAAAGAGAGAGACATAGATGGAGAGAGAGACAGAGACAGAGACAGAGTCAGAGAGAAGACAGAGAGCTGGGACAGAGAAGGTATGACAAAATGACCTTTTTCTTATAGCTGGTAAAAAGTCTATTACTATGTGCTTATAACATTCAAAAAAATAAAGGGATCCCCTGAAGATACAGGGAATATCATCAAAAATTAGCCTGTATCAGGAAATAAAGTTGGTAACCGTGGACTGGGCTCAAAGCCTGGCAGTCATCCACAAATGAGCTTGATCGGCTGGTGCCTTGGGAACCAGCACGTGATGGGAAGGCCAACCAGCACCATTGCTTTTGGAGAGAAAGTGGTCCAATGGGAAACTTACTAGACTCAGGGCCAGAGGACCTGGGCGTGACTCCTCGTTCTGTTACTTAGGACTTACGTGACTTTGAAGGAGCTCTCTGTGGCCCTGAGTGTCCTCATCTATTAATTACATCAGGGAGCTGGAGCAAATGACCTCTAAAGTTCCCTCCCAGGGCTAAATCTTATGTTCTCAGGAAAAATGAGTCAGTCAGTTTAGGGGTTTCTAGCAGGGAATGGTCTTACTCAAGGCAGGCCAAGGATACTGGTATGACCATGGTGGACCAGGGGGCATGTCTAAGCCAATAACTAACAATAATAGCCAACATTTAGGGCAGCTAGATGGCGCAATGAATGGAGTGCCAGGCCTGTCGTCAGGAAGACCCAAATTCAAATCTGACCTCAGCCACTCACTACCTGTGTGACTCTAGACAAGTCACTTATCTGGGTTTGCCTCAGTTTCCTTCATCTGTAAAATGAGCTGAAGAAGGAAATGGCAAACCACTCTAGTATCTCTGCGAAGAAAACCTGAAATGGGTCACAGAGAGTCAGACATGACTGAAAATTGACTGAACAACCCCAAAACTGTAATATTTCAAGGGTCAGATGATGCTGTCCTTGGTACAGGGACATGTCATCTACCTAATTAGACTGTATGCTAGTAAAGTTAATGAGACAGTCACTTAAATAATGATTAAGTGGAAAGTTATAGAGCAACCAGAAAGCCTGCCCACTGGCTAAAAATGAGACTCAGATTGTAAAATGGAAGGAGGTTCTGGTTCAAGAGATGACATTCTCCATTAAGCCAGAGTGTGAGCAGAGTACCAGGCAGGATATAAGCTCCAAGCCTAGGGGCTCATGCCTTAGCAAGTTTGGGGACCATTCGGCCCTGAGTTAAAAGGATTCCTGTGGGGATGGTTAGATGATTCAGTGGATTGAGAGCCAGGGCTAGAGATGTCCTGAACTCAAATCTAACTTCAGACATTTCCTATCTTGTGACTTGGGCAAGCCACTTAAACCCAATTCCCCAGCCTTTTCTAGTCTTCTTTCTTGGAACCAATACACATATAGTATTAATTAAGATGGAAGGTAAAGGTTTAAAATAATTTTTAAAAGGATTCTTGGATTCATACTTTCATTTATCTGCAGCCCATTTTTGTTACATCTACATACTACCACCTTCTTCCCTTGGGGTATGGAGTGCATGGGGACAGGTTTAAAAAGGGAAAGAGGTTGTGAATGCTAGAACAAGGGATAATAGCAGTAATGAAGGGAGAAATGGAATCAGGAATAGGTAGAGAGGAGACATGCAAGCTGAGGCCACCAGGTTAAGAGTCTGTGTTCTGGATTCAGGGGGTAAGAGAATAGAAAGGATGCAGTAAGAAGGAATCTCAGAGGAGGGCAGCTAGGTGGCTCAGTGGAGAGAGAACCAGGCCTAGAGAAGGGAGGTCCTGAGTTCCAATCTGACCTCAGACATTTTCTAGCTGTGTGACCCTGAGCAAGTCACTTAAGCCTCATTGCCTAGCCCTTACTGTTCTTCTGCCTTGGAAACAAGACACTATTGATTTTAAGATAGAAGGAAGGAAGAAAGGAAGGAAGGAAGGAAGGAAGGAAGGAAGGAAGG
>NW_025397440.1:0-4173 GCF_016433145.1 Gracilinanus agilis | reverse complement strand
CCTACTATGTGCCACGCATTATATGCTATGCTGTAATCATTCTCTATCTTTATTTCTCCATACCACCAATGACCATTACAAAAATCTTGTGAAATAACATGAGAGCACATGCTAGAGAGGGAAACTAACTTGTGAGTAATTTTGACATTTAAAAAATGAATTATTGAATAATTTACTAAATAGGCATGAGAACATTGAAATGGAGTATCTATAAAAATATAAATGTACGTTAGTGGAAAATTTCATGACAGATGCTTGCCAGGCATTTCAAGGTTCCAGATAAAAGTATCCTAGCTATTATCTTATCATTTTTACCACCACACAAGTGAAATTTTAATCTTTGTTTTCAATACATTTACATAAACCATGATAGAGTTCTAGAATTAATTTAACTGTATACCTACAATCATCAATGCCTTCTCCTCCCTTTCCACAATCTTTGTTGAATAACCGAATTCCAGTGACAATCATAGTGAGTTCTTTCAGCTGGCGCTCTTTGTCCTTCTTAGAAAGAGACAGAAAAGTACCAAGCTCAGACTGCGGAAAAACGCTCTGTAGAGCAGCTGGAGAAAGAAAAAAAAATACATAAAAATTCATATGGAAAAACAAAGTGGGAAAAATGCAGATTTGAGTACATTCCAAATAAAATTATTTCACCAGGTGTTGAAGTAGTCATATAGTGTGAATAATAGTAGAATAATGAGTCTTTAAATATTAAAATGATATAGAATTCCAGACAGACCATGTTTCTTCGA
The DNA here is from genome assembly GCF_016433145.1 of Gracilinanus agilis. Taxonomy (NCBI): domain Eukaryota; kingdom Metazoa; phylum Chordata; class Mammalia; order Didelphimorphia; family Didelphidae; genus Gracilinanus; species Gracilinanus agilis. Next base: position 3,418 of record NW_025397440.1, on the reverse strand, counting down.
CAATATTCATTATTTAACGGGCATGATTGCACTATTGAAAATCAATGGGATAAAATATCACTGTTGAAGAGATTGTTGAAAGTCAGGTACACTAATTCACTGTTGGTAGAATGTAATACTCTGGAATGCAATGTGAAAAAGTGACATAAATGTCTATATCCTCTGACACAAAGATTCTACTATAAGGCACAAATCACAAGGAGGTCAATGAAAGAAAGGTTCCATATACGCTAAAATTTTTGTAGTAACACTTTGTAGCAGTGAAAAACTGGAGACAGAGTAATATCTGTCCTATATAAATTTAATGGATTATTATTACAACACAAGAAATGATTAAGATGAAGAATACAAAGAAATATGTCAAGTTTTGTAAGTGGATTACAAAGAAAAATAAGGAGAATGAGAAAAACAAAATATGCAAGGACTAAAACAATGTAATTTGGAAAAACAATAACAGCATCAAAAGCATATAATTCTAATGATCATGCTTGGCCCTGAAGAAGAAAGGAGAAAATATACCCTCATCCTTTCTTTGCACAAATAGTTAACTACAGTGTAAAATATTGTATATATTGCCAAACTCAAATGATTTGCGTGTGTACATGGAAACAAAGGTGACATAAAAATAAAAGATATAATTTTTTTAAACCCTTACCTTCCGTCAATACTGCGTATTGGCTCCAAGGCAGAAGAGTGGTAAGGGTGAGGCAATGAAGGTCAAGTGACTTGCCTAGGGTCACACAGCTGGGAAGTGTCTGAGGTCAGATTTGAACCTAGGACCCACCATCTTTAGGCCTGGCTCTCAATCCACTGAGTTACCCAGATGCCCCCAAAAGATATACTTTTTAAAAAAGAAAATCAATGGCATATCTTCCTCTTCTCAGGAAAGAGATAGTAGACTCTATATGGTTATAAGTTATAGAATATGGCACACATTTTCAGACATGGTTAATGTATTTTTTTGTTCATGTATCTACTTATTTGTAAATATTTAGAATAACAGTTTTTGGTAAAAACAAAGTAAATGCCCATTGTCTGGAAGATGTCTAAAAAATTTGTTTTTACTAATAATGATGATAAAAATAACCATGATGGCAATAATGAACATCTATTTACATAGTGCTTATTTTGTACCAGGAACTTCATAAATATTATCTCATTTGATACTCACAATAAACCTTGGGAGTAGGTGTTACTTTTTTCCCCATTTTGTCCCCAGTTTAGAAAGTTGAGGCAAATAGAGGCTAAGTGACTTGCCCATGATCACTTAACTAGTTAAGTGCCTGAAGCAAGATTTTAACTCATGCTATAAGAAACCATAAATGTAAAAAAAAACAAAGAAATATAGGAAGCATGGTGTTAATGTTCATCTTTCCTTTTTTTTTTTTAAATTCTTACCTTCTGTCTTAGAATTAATAATAAGTATTGTTCCAAGGCAGAAGAACAGTAAAGGTTAAGCAGTTGAGGTTAAATGACTTGCCCAGGGTCACGTATCTGGGAAGTATCTGAGGCCAGATGTGAACCTAGCTCCTCCTATCTCCAGGTCTGGTTCTCAATCCACTGAGCCACCTAGCTACCCCTCATTTTTCATTTTTGAAGAAGACCAATGGCATCATGAAGGATATTTTGACTTGTAAGTGGGATATAAAAGAGGCAGGGTTGCACAAAGTCATCAGCCTTACTCTTTCTTCAAGACTCATTTAAATCCAGTGGTGAGAAGAAAGTCAAGATGACTGTCAATGGCCTGGGAGGCAGTAGATGACCTTGGCATCTTCAATGTCTAATCAAGCTCTAAGCACTCCACAGAACATGCTTCAGCCACCATGGCCATTGGAATAAATTGTTCTCATCTGGCCATTCTGCCAAGGAAAGTCTTCACATGGTTGGAATGGACTTCCCCTCTAATTTGCCAATGGGTTTGAAGCCTGTCAGTTACCCTCTACCTGGTTTAACCTGTCTGCCAAGATGGTTTTACCAGATTGTATCCACTAAATATGTTACAGCCTTTTAGGGCCACAGGGGAGAATTGAGTACCAGGTAGATATTAACTGATACAGAGAAATGGGCAGAACCAGGAAAATATACACAATGACTACAACAATATTAATAACAACAAAAAAGCCCAAACTGAATGTCATAATTATTATAACCAACTTTGTCTCTGAAGGAAAAAAAAATGATGAAATTACTTTCCTTTACTCCTATGCAGAAGTGGGGAGATATGAGTGTTGAAAATGCATATTCAGTCATATTTAATTTATGTGGTTAATTTTTTCCTTTTCCTTTTTCAGTCTTTGTTACAGAGGATGGCTAATTGAATAGGAGACAGAGTAGGAAATTCTTTTAAGTCAACATTTTTATATTTAATTTTTTTCCCAATTAAATGTAAAACAATTTTTGACATTTAAAAAAATGAGTTCCAAGTTATCTCCTTTCTTCCCACAGCTCCTTCTTCCTTGAGGAGGCAAACAACTTGATATAGATTATACATCTACAGTCATGCAAAAAATAATTTCCATATTAGCCAAACAGACAAAAAAAGTAAATGAGAAAAATAAAAAGAGTAAAAATATATGTTTTTATCTGTATTGAAACTCTATCAGTTATTTCTCTGGAAGTGGACAGCATTTTTCATCCTAAATTCTTTTGAACTGACTTAGATTATTATATGGGTAAGATTAGCCAAATCATTCACAGCTGATGATTGTACATTATACATTATTGCTGTTACTGTATACAGTGTTCCCTTGTTTCTGGTTAATTCACTATGCATCACTTCATGTAAGTCTTTCCACGTTTCTGAAAGCATCCTGCTCATCATTTCTTATAGCACAATACTATTCCATTCACAATCATATATCACAGTTTGTTCTGTCATTCTTCAAGTGATGAGCATCCCCTCAATTTCCAACTCTTTGCCATAAAAAAAAAGGTTGCTACAGATAGGTCCTTTTCTTTTTTTCTTGGATCTCTTTGGGATACAAACCCAGCAGTGATATTACTGGGTACAAAAGTATTCACAGATTTTCAGCTTTGGGGATATGATTCCAAATTGTTCTCCAGAATAGCTGTATCTGTTCACAGCCCCACCAAATATACATCAGTGTCCCAATTTTCCCCACATGTCTCACATTTGTCATTTTTCTTTCTTGCCTTATTAGCTAGCCTGATAGGTGTGAGGTGATACTTCTGAGTTGTTTTAATTCCCATTTCTCTAATTGTGTTTTGGAGCATTTTTATATGATTAAACATAGTTTTAGTTTCTTCATCTGAGAACTACCTGTTCATATTCTTTGACCATTTATCAATAGGAAAATGTCTTGTATTCTTATGAATTTGACTCAGTTCTCTCTCTCTCTCTCTCTCTCTCTCTCTCTCTCTCTCTCTCTCTCTCTCTCTCTCTCTCTCTCCCTCTCTC
>NW_025397439.1:0-3558 GCF_016433145.1 Gracilinanus agilis | reverse complement strand
CAACAGATAAGCAGTAGAGGCAGAACTGGCTGGAGAGCCTCTCCAAGAAGAGCCAGCATTCATTCCCCTGTGCCATCCACAATGCCTTCCTCCATTGAGGGGGGCCTGGCCTCACTCTTCAGAGGGTTTCCTCTGAAGACCCTAAAAATAACTCACAGATGACACTAACTTGTGAGAGACATTCTTCCCACTGTACTGTAAGATGGATAACGCAAGGGAGGAGAAGCACGAGAACAGGGAAGCTATAACCTCTATGGGACTATTTACTGCCTAGATGGGGAGGAAGAAAATCTGAATTCTAAAATGTCAGAAAACAATTGTCAAAAATTATTTCTAGGGGGCATCTGGGTAGCTCAGTGGATTGAGAGTCAGGCCTAGAGACAGGAGGTCCTGGGTTCAAATCCAGCCTCAGACACTTCCCAGCTGTGTGACCCTGGGCAAGTCACTTGACCCCCATTGCCCACCCTTACCACTCTTCCACCAAGGAGCCAATACACAGAAATTAAGGGTTTTAAAAAAAATATTTCTTCATGTAACTGGAAAATTAAAAAAAAACATAGTAGGTGCTTCATAAAAGTTTGTTTGCTTAGCAGGGTGCCTGGAACATAGTAGGTGCTTCCTAAAGGTTTATTGATTTGACTCGGTCTTTGCTTTTAGGGACTGAGAGAAATCTGCAGAAGTGATGGAATCAGGGGGTGGTGTCAAAGGGTTTCAAAGGCAGACCACTTAGATGACTGTCATGGGATAATATTTCACCATATGAAATGATGAAGAGGAATGAATTCAGAAAAGCCTGGAAAGATTGACATGAACTGATACAATGTGAAGTGAGCAGAACCAGGAGAACAATGTATATAGTGACAGAATTATTGTGCCATGGTCCACTGTGAAGGACTAAACTATTATCAGCAAAACAAGATTCCAAGTTAACCCCAAACGGCTCATGATAAAAGGGAGGACCGTTGCAGATCAAAGCATGCCATTTTCACTTTACTCCCTTTGTGAGTTTTTTTTTCATTGTCTGTGTGATATGCATCTTCTGTGATGACATGGAGAAAATGGAAAGATGTATTACAGGAAAGCACTGATAGCACCTATAACAGACCATTTATCACCTTGGGGAGGGGAGAAGGACAAGAGAGAATCAGATATCAGAAAACAATTATAAAAAAGTTATTTCTACATGTAATTTTTAAAAAAAGAAAGTCAATTTTTAAAGGTATATCATTATTTTTAAGAATCTCTGATGTTTCATTCTGGTTCAGAGATGACCTTGGATTCTCGGGGACTATGCCAGCCGAGAGCAAATTCTGGCAGGTTCCACACCAAGCTTAAGAGGCTTTGAATCCAGATCCAAGGACAGAAGGTACATCTGTCTCCTGATGATGATGAGCTTAGCTCGATACACAGAGGGTTGTCATCGTGCTGGCCTTGGGATGATAAATGCTTCCGCCACAGGGGCTCTGGGAGGTTATTTTCCAAATTACGAGTTCCAATTTTGCCCTGGGAGTGAAAGTATCCACTGATGAAGTCACGGGGCTTAGATGTTTAGGAAAGAGAGTTTCAGCTAAAACATGACATAATCAAGATAGAGGGGGAAACCTGGAGCTTCAGGTTTAGAAGACACCTCCAAGGACAGCCCTCTCATTCTGTTGTTGTTCAGTGATGTCCCATGTACCACAGCTATCCGTGGAGTTTTCTTAAAGGTAAGGATACTGCAGGGGTTTGCCATTTCCTTCCCCAGTGGATCCTTTTGTCAGGCTATCAGAGGTTAACTGACTTGCCCAGGGTGAAAAAGCTAGGAAGTATATGGATCCAGATTTGAACTCAGCTCTTCCTGATGCCAGGCCCAATTTTTGAACCACTGTGCACAGCTGCCTCTTTCTACAGATGAGAAAAATAAGGATTAAGGAAGTTAAGTCTCTCAGAACTCTTCTAAACCAGCACCATCACCCTACATTTTTACAACGAGGACCTGAGTCTGGGAAGAAGAAGGAACTTACCCAAGATCATGTGTCTGGGAAGGAAGGAAGGAAGGAAGGAAGGAAGGAAGGAAGGAAGGAAGGAAGGAAGGAAGGAAGGAAGGAAGGAAGGAAGGAAGATAGGAAGGAAGGAAGGAAGATAGGAAGGAAGGAAGACAAATAAAAAGAAGCAGACAGTTGAAGCTTCAATATCCTCATAGAGAGTATATATAGTAAAAGAGTCAGGTTTTGAACCCAGTTCTTCTGACACAATTTACCTCTTATCCCACTGTACTTTGCTAGGGACCAGATTATTTTAAAAGACAAAAGGAATGGGGCAGCTGGGTAGCTCAGTGGGGGGCAGCTGGGTAGCTCAGTGGATTGAGAGTCAGGCCTGGAGACAGGAGGTCCTAGGTTCAAACCCGGCCTCAGCCACTTCCAGCTGTGTGACCCTGGGCAAGTCACTTGACCCCCATTGCCCACCCTTACCACTCTTCCACCTATGAGAAAATACACCGAAGTACAAGGGTTAAAAAAAAAAAGGAATGATGAGGTCATTGACAGCATTTAAAGGAAGCTTAAAGGCTATTATTCAGTAATCAGAAGTAAGAGGGAGGCATGAAAGTTGTCTCTGAAGAGCTACCCAAACTCTGGCTATATTCTTTACCTCATTCTACCAGAATTAGAATTTGACTCAAGGACTTTTGGCACTGATAAATGAGCTTTGGATTCACCTTACTCACAGCCAGATCACCAAACCTACTCCCCGCCATTTCCAAATCATGTAGCCTGTTCCCAAATTCCAATTTCATCTCCCCTTTATGTAGTAGCCATACCATTATAATGTCAGGTCCATAAAGGCAGAGATTATCTTCATAACTTCTATTTGAATGTTCAGCATTTAGCACAGTACTCTGTACACGATAAACAATAAATGTTTTTTAATGTATTCATTCATTCATTTATTCATTTAATGCTTGTCAGGAGAGAGATCAACCAAAGTGCAACAAGAATGCCAGAAGCAAATGGCAGAAGAGCTGCTAGGTATCTCAGGTGATTAAGAGACAGGCCTAGAGATTGGAAGTCTTGGGTTCAAATCTGACTCAGATACTTCCTAGATGTGTGACCCTGAATAAGTCACTTAATCCCCATTGGCTAGCTCTTACCACTCTTCTGCCTTGGAACCAATATACAGTATTGATTCTAAGAGAGAAGGTAAGGGTTTTTTTTTTAAATGTAAATGCAATTTGACTTCTTTGAGTTTCCTAGGGTACCATCTTAGACAGTAGGAGGATGCTATGCCATACCTCTCCCAACCAATCATTCAATAGCAAGAAGCTCTGAAACCTTAAGCTGCAAGAAGAACCAAAGAGTTGTTGAGTGTAACTAAACCAATGCATGAAAAAAAAAAGATGATCAAGTTCAAGAAAGCACAAGGAATGCATTTAATATTTTGGTCCTTCTATCTGTACAAAAATGGAAAGGAAACAGGCATCTTAGACTGCAAATACTGAATAATTTTCAAAGGAAAATCTATAATTGCATTCTAAGCATCATTGGAAGCTCTGGACATACATTGACATACAAAGATATAGAA
>NW_025397438.1:0-5346 GCF_016433145.1 Gracilinanus agilis | reverse complement strand
GAGAGAGAGAGAGAGAGAGAGAGAGAGAGAGAAACTCTTAATACTTTGAAAGTCTGACAATATAGAATGTACCACACTGGAGATGGGGACAGCTGAGTACTGCTGCAGCAGATAGAGGGCTGGCCCTGGAGCCAAGCAGAGTCATCTTCCTGAGTTCAAATCTGGCCTCAGACACTTAATAGTTGTGTGACTGGGCAAATCACTTAACACTTTTTTCCTTTAGTTTCCTCATCTGTAAAATGAGCTGGAGAAGAAAAGGCAAAGCACTCCAGTATCTTTGCCAAGCAAACTCTAAATGGGGTCATAAAGAGTGGGCCAGGTCTGACATGGCTGAACAACAACAACAACCCTGATCTGTGGACCTCCTATTTCTTCAAAGGGGTGAGGTGGAAATGTCTTCTCCTATCAGCTAAGCATCTTTAAGGGATGCCGGTAATCAGTCGATATCTGTATTTTTAGCTATTTCCCCCTTTTAAGAGTCAGCCCCCACTGTAAATGACCATATTACTTTCCATTTGTTTACTCTGCTAAGAACTCTAGAACCTTTGCTCATTGATTTTGAACTAGTTCAAAACCTAGAAGTCATTTTTGACTCTTTCCCCCTATATCCAACCAGTCACCAAGTCCCGGTGGGTCTTACTTCACAGTACCTATCAGACGTGTGGCAGAGGAGTCCTGGAGGCAGCTTATACTGACTCCGAGAGCTGATTGTTCATTTTTTACCGGGAGCATTTCTGCCTTGGAAATAGACAAATGTCACAAATCAGGGCTTACTTTATTCCTTCGTTGACTGCCGATGTTTAAAAAATGGAGGAAATGTCAATCATGAAGATTAAACTGAAAAGGGTACAACCCTCTCTCCTTCTAGACATCCCGTCGTTAAGCAGTTATCACTCCTGGATGTGTCTTTGTCCTCTTCACATTGTCATCCCTTGAGGCCAGTCTCTCATGAAATCCTGAATGATTTCCCCACCATTGGTTTCTCCTTCCCGACGTCTGCCTAGCTATATTCCCTTTCCTTAACATATAGCTTTCATCGTCAGTCTGCCCATTCAAGAGTACGATGGGCCATCGATAAAAAATGGTAAGATCAAGTCAACAGTTTTGAACCGGACATTTCGAGATCGACTATTTCATCTTCCATTCCTCCTACACTCCAATGTAGCTTCAGTCTGGCCAGTCTTCTTCCAAGGCCTTTCTAGAGGACAGATTCATTCTCACTTGAATGCCTTTGGGGCGTTCTTCTAACCCAATCCTGCACCTTCTTTCTCTGAGGCCAGGGTCCATACCACATGACCTAGCACTCAATTGTTGGCCCTTTTGGGTGCTCTCCTTATTTTGCTTTTCCAAATCTTTCTTTTCCCCCTTTTCGCCAAACCCCAGAGGGCTGGAGGGCAAGGAGCATTTCTTTTTCCCTCAACAGTCTCCCTCCCACATAGCACCAGGAGCTGTGCTGGGCAGGATTGGAAGACTCTGCTAGAATGGAAGACTTTTCAAATGTTCCTAGGCTTTGACTCCGAAATCCCACTCTAAAAGCCCCAGGGAGATGAGTGACAAAGCCAAAGGCTCAATACAGCAGCACTTTTGTTATTGCAAAGAACTGGAAAAAAAGACCACATGGATTAAGGAATGGCGAACCAAATGATAGTGTATGAATGGGGAGGGAATATTTCTCTGCCATGAGAAAAAAACAAATATGAAGGCTAGAGAGAAACATGCAAAGAGACTTCCGTGGATGGGGAAGGGGAAACGAGTAGAACCAGGAAGCCACTGGACACAATGACATTAACAATGGACATGGAAAGACCAGTGCCAATGACAAGCGATGATCAGGGTACGTGATTATAATGGTCAACTCCAGCCTTGGAGAAGAGAGGAGAAAATGTCCCCCTTTCCCTTCTCTGTAGAGGTGGCGATCCATGAGTATGGGATAATACTGCATATGTCTTTCTCCCTCTTTCTTTTTATTCCTTTATTCTTCTTTTCTTCTCTTTATTCTTATTTTAGTCTTAAAAATTTTTTTATTCTTTTATTCTTAACCCTTACTTTTCATCTCGGTAATGATTCTAAGAGAGAAGGGCAAAGGTAGCCAGATGGGGTTAAGTGACTTGCCCCAGGTCACACAGCTAGGAAGTCTCTGAGGTCATATTTGAACCCACATTCTGCCGACTCCAGGCCTTTTATTCTTTCTTAGAAGGGATGGCTCTCTAAGAAAGAGAAGGAAGAGGGGTATATATGGAAATGAAAGTGATATAAAAATCAAATATGCCAATAAATTAAAAAAAAACAATTGGAAGGGGGCCTATGGATCGTCTAGTCCAGTGATTCCCAAAGTGGGCGCTACCACCCCCTGGTGGGTGCTGCAGTGATCCAAGGGGGTGTTGGTGATGGCCACAGGTGCATTTATCTTTCCTATTAATTACTATTAGAATTAAAAATAATTAATTTCCAGGGGGCTAAGGAATATTTTTTTCTGGAAAGGGGGGCGGCAGGCCAAAAAAGTCTGGGAACCCACTGGCTCTAGTTCAACCCTTCCCAGTCTTTCCCCTTCACTCTCATCTGAACAACCATTTTGGAGATGGAGGGATAGGCCCAAAGACTGAGACAACAAGTCAAGTAAAGAGCGGAGGGCCTCAAACCTCAGGGTCACAATTTCCTTTCATTTCTTTTTCCATTCCAGTTGTTGACTTGCCCCTGAGTACCGCCAGCATGTTCACTTTGCTCATCTTTCTGATGGATGCTAATTCCTGTAGTCGAATCAATTATCCTGCTATCCACATCAATCAAGAAGATGATGGCAATGAATAGATTGACTGCGCTTGAGTCCATTTATTGTACCTTATAGATATTGCCTCTTTCCGATAAACAGTACTTATCTGTATGTCCCCAATTCATGTTCCATGGCTTTTGTGCTCTTAAAAAGATGTCTCTTTTTTGTTTAGCTGTAACTACCATTAAAACCATTTCTATGGGAAGCATGTTTTAATAATTGGTTACATCTGAGTTACTGATAAGTGCTTTCCATTTGGCAGCCAGTGTTTACATGGATTAACTATTGTACCCTGTTTAGCGTGAATGTACCTTAACCTTTCTCTTTTTTTATTTTTATTACATTTTTCATATCCCTTAATCAGAATTCTGGAAAACAACATTAGCTGCCCTGAGTGCGGTTCATCTTGTACAAAGAATATACTAAAAGCTGACCACTCCTAAATGAAACAGTAATGGACTTTTCCTAGTAAAATTAAAGTTCCCATAGAACCGGGGGGAAAAGTTTAGTGGGTACCGAGCAAGGAGTTATATTGGATTTGTACGGTTTGACCTTAATAAAAAGAATAGAGGAACAGAATAAGAGCACTTTCTCAAAGACTCGGGAGAAGAATCCACAACCCTTTTTGTGTTTTCTAGACCCCTTTGGTGGTCCAATAAAGTCAATCCGCTCCTCAGAATCCTGTTTTCAAATGCATAAGATAAAATACAGAGGATTGCAAAAGAAACAATATCAAAAGATTTAAAGTGGAAACAAAAGTTAAGAACTCCTGACATTTGTGATATGACCGATTAGTATAACAACATTTAAACAAATTAAAAATATACACTTGTAAACAAACTACACTTGTTCTATCTGCAACACACATTCATAGCATGCCAGATCTAGAACGTCAATGTGCTTCAGAGACCATCTAATACATCACGTTTATTTAATAAGTGAGGAAACTGAGGTGAACAGACTTGCCTATGGTCAAACATAAGAGCACCGATAGAGAGAAGGAAGGGCCCTTTGAGACCATCTAATCCAATCCTCTCATTTTAGCATTGAGGAAACCAATATTTGCCTTTCACATTCTTTGTTTTGTGGGACTCTCTTAACAACCCATGTAGGCGATAGAGCAGGCATGCTTGTTTTGCTGATATGGACGTTGAAGCTACAGGCATTAAGTGTAATAACTGGGAAAGAGGAATGCATGGCATTTGGAGTCAGAAAACGTAGGTCTGAAATCCCAGCTACTCAATAGCTATGTGGCTTTGAGCAAATCCCCTTCCCCTTTCTGGGCTATCTCAGTTTCTGCTTGGGAAAAACAGTGGGGGAGGCAGATAGGGGAGAGTCAGCATGGTACAATGGAAAGGTCACTGGATTTAGAGTTTGAGGACCTGAGTTCCAGCTAACCTGTGTGTCCTCAAGCAAGTAAGTTTATGTTCCTCTCCAGGTTTCCATTTCCTCATGTGTAAAATGAGCAAGTCAGCCTCTATAACACAGGAGATCCCTTTTTCTTCTAGATATATGATGCTATAACAATTACTTTGGGGTTCTTTGATTCTGCATCTCAGACCAAGGCCTTCTGTCTTATTTTTTTTAATTTTTATTTATGTGATAGAATTTATTTTCAGGTACTTCTTCCCCTCCCTCCCCTCCCTGCCCCATAGAAGGTATCACTTGACAAAAAAATATATATGGCTATATAGATTGTATCTTTTGTGTTTCTATTTTCCAGTTCACTGTTTGGAGGTGGGCATTCTAATAGCTTGTATATAACATTCTCTTGGTTCTTCTACTTAGTTTTACTCTTAGCTACTTCATGTAGATCTTTCCAAGTTTTAAAAAAAGTTAACCTTTTCAACTTATGTGGAAATTTATTGATACATGTAATTAGTAAAGAATATAAATAAGAGAAAATTTAAAAAGAAATGTCATCGTTCTTTATAGTATAGTAACATCCCAATTGCAATCATATACTACAATTTGTTCAGCCATTCCCCAGTGGATAGACATGCCCTCAACTTTCAATTCTTTTCCACCACAAAGAGAGTTGCTATGAATATCTTGGAACTTATAGATTCTTTTCTTTTTCTCCTGATCTTCTTGGGAAATGGTCTTCTGCCTTTCAAGCCTATGGCTTTTTCTGTGAAGGATGCCTTCCCACCTTGACTAGAGAGTAGTTACCCTTGCTTGAATGAAAACATCATGGCCATGATTTTCCATCTCTTCCCCCTGTTCTTTCATTTTTGTCTTTTTTTTTAACATTTTTTTAAATCCTTAACTTCTTTGTATTGGCTCCTAGGTGGAAGAGTGGTAGGGGTGGGCAATGGGGGTCAAGTGACTTGCCCAGGGTCACACAGCTGGGAAGTGTCTGAGGCCAGATTTGAACCTAGGACCCATCTCTAGTCCTGACTCTCAATCCACTGAGCTACCCAGCTGCCCCTATTTTTGTCTTTTAAGGCTGCTTTATTGATGCCCTTTTCGTTCTGTCATGGTCATTTCAGCCCTTCTACCTCCTCTTCCTCCAGATTGAATTATCTTTGTGACAAAATAAAACAATGAAACATATATATATAATAAATAAATAT
>NW_025397437.1:0-2211 GCF_016433145.1 Gracilinanus agilis | reverse complement strand
TTCCTTTCCTTTCCTTTCCTTTCCTTTCCTTTCCTTTCCTTTCCTTTCTTTTCTCCTTCCCTCCCTTCCTTCCTTCCTTCCTCTCTTTCTTTTGGGTGAACATGACTGATGTGTAAATTTGTTTTTTTTAAACCCTTAACTTCTGTGTATTGGCTCCTAGGTGGAAGAGTGGTAAGGGTGGGCAATGGGGGTCAAGTGACTTGCCCAGGGTCATACAGCTGGGAAGTGTCTGAGGCCGAATTTGAACCTAGGACCTCCTGTCTCTAGGCCTGGCTCTCAATCCACTGAGCTACCCAGCTGCCCCTGTAAATTTGTTTTTGCATGTTTGTAATGGGTTTTATTTTTCTTGCCTTCTCAATGGGTGAGAGGGAGGAAGAAAGGGAGATAATTTGAAATAGAATATGAAATAAAATTGAATTAAAAGAATTATATGTTCATGTATAAGATTATATCCTCAAAGTGACAAAAACAAACTTTTTGGAGAACATAACTGACTCCATTTTGTTCCATACTGGCCATTTTGTTCTGTATGACCACCATATGAACTGAAGACTATCTGCAGCAATGGATTTCCATTAATGTCTTCTCTCCTCCTTTCATTGATACCAAGAGTTTTAATGGCTAACAAAAGAGAGGATTTCAGCATTTGGTATGTCCCCTCTTTATCTAACCTGACAAGTAGTTCCCTTTGATTTAGTGAAAGTGGCTATAAGCATGGACACATCCCTTATTTCTCTCCTGTAGCTAATGATATACATTTTCCTTAACAAGCATACTCTGTTTCCTTTGTATAACCAGCTACAATGAGTAAGCATCCTTCTTTCCTTGTTACATGTAATGCATAAACACTGATGGCTCGTGATGTACTCCCCATCAGCTGCTGCCCAGGTATTCCATACTTCGAATGTAATAAAACCTGTACACTGACATTCTGGCTTATTGACATTAGCTAGTGTGATTTATAAGAAAAAGCAATGCAATAAAAGTGTTGGGAGATAGAAATTTCCCCTTCAGGACTGTTATGGTTGAATGCTACAAATACCAGTTTCAGAAGCAACCCTGAGGATAGAATCCTCTGAGAGCAATGATCGCTTTATGGACTAGAACAACATGACATGAGTTGGCTGCTTTGAACTAACACAGATCCTGAAGGAACAAGGGATTCTTTTCTAATCTTCAAGGTTCAGCTCAAGGGCCATGTTGAATAAGAGGCTGTTCTCTGATGAAACAAAACAAAACAGAGAGCTAAGGAGACAACACACCTCCTGCTGCCTTTCACTATTCACGTTTAGTTTTAAGCATGGTTTAGTGCATCTTGGCTTTACATGCCATTTCTGGTCAAAAAAGGAAGAAATTGGGAAAACTGGTAGATTTAAAAAAATCTGAAATGTTTCCCATTCTACCAATGGAATCTTTTCTTATTGCAAAGAAAAAGACTGCAGCAAAAACATCATGATCACATTTGGTAATGCATCCACATTCAGTCCTGGCAAACTCCCCCTCTTTTGTTTGAGAAGGAAGAAATCTCTGGGATCTTTGCTGGTTTGTCAGTTATTCAGTCTGATTTCTTTTTAGCAATCTTTTTAATGTAAGATGTAGTAGTATCTTATTCACTTCCATCTGCTTATCTCACTCTCTATCAGTTCATATAAAATTTAGTGGAACAGAAAAGCAATAAAGAAATGATGGAAAATGAGAGAATGTCCTTCGATTGGGGAATGGCTGAAGAAACTGTGGTATCTGTTGGTGATGGAATACTATTGTGCTTAAAGGAATAAAGAACTGGAGGAATTCTATGTGAACTGGAATGACCTCCAGGAACTGATGCAGAGTGAAAGGAGCAGATACATGAGAACATTGTACACAGAGACTGACACACTGTGGTACAAACAAACATAACAGACTTCTCTACTAGCAGCAGTGCAAGGATCCAGAGCAAGGCTGAGGGTCTTATGAGAAAGAAAACTAGCCACACTCAGAGGAAGAACTGTGGGAGGAGAAGCACAGAAGAAAAACAACTGCTTGAACACATGGGCTGATGGGGATATTATTGGGGATGTAGATACTAAACGATAACTCTAGTCTAACTATCAAAAATATGGAATTAGGTCTTGATCAGTGATACATGTGAAACCCAGTGGAATTGTGCATCGGCTAAAAGGGTTTAGGAGGGTTTGGGGGAGAGGGAAAGAACATGAAACATGTAACTGG
>NW_025397436.1:0-3666 GCF_016433145.1 Gracilinanus agilis | reverse complement strand
GTGTCCCCCCACGTCCCCCCACCACCTGGGACAGTGGGCTCCATAAGTGCCTTCCCGGGGTCGGAGCTCCGAGACCCGCTGGAGACTGGAGAGGAGGCGAACTTGCTCTGAAGGCACAGAGGAGCAATCACGGGGCAAACTCTTTTATTTGAGAAGTGAGGAAACTGAGGCCCACAGAAGGAAGTGACTGGGCCAAGGTCACAAAGGTGACATGCTGGTATCACAAGAGACATTGGAATCAAGGTCCTCCCACTCTGCTGTATCGAGAAAAGAGAATCTGGTCTGAAATCAAAGGACTTGGGTTCATCTCTCCTCTAAGTATTATACTTATGTAATCTTGGAAAAGTCACCTCCCCAGGCCTCAGTTTCCCATTCTCTAAAATGAAGAAGTAAAACTAGCTGGCCTCTGAAGCCCTTCTGCTCTAGATCTAGTGTGTGACGGTTTGGACCAGTCCCTTCCCCTTCCCCAAGCTTTAGTTTCTCCCTCTGCAAAATGATCGGGTTTCAATCTGGCCTCAGACACTTCCTGGCTGTGTGACCCTGGGCAAGTCACTTCACTCCCATTGCCTAGTCCATACCCCTCTTCTGACTTGGAACCAATATACATGAAGAAGGTAAGGGTTTTAAAATAAAATAAAATGAGGGGGTCGGTCCAGCTGGCCTCTGAGGTCTCTTCCAGACCTGGGACGAGCCATTTCCCCTTCCTGGGCCTCAGTTTCCTCCTCTGTAAAAGGAGGGGATTGGTCCCCTTCAGAGGACTTTACCAGCTCTTAACAAGTTGCTCTGGGGTCAGTCACAAGACCTCAACTTTGGAAGGGATTTCAGAGACCAGCTAGTCTGCGTGAGTGACCTGGCTCCTAGGAGATCCAAGAATCGAATCCAGGACTCATCGGGACTAGAATATCAGGGTCTTGCCACCCCTGCCTCTCCAAGTGTTCCTAGCCAGACTAGGCCTCCCTAAAGTGCTGCCTTTATGCAGGAATAATTTGCATTTCAAAAGAAAGCTTTCCTCACAGCAATCCTCTAGTGCCATAAAGCAAAGTAGTAGTATACCCATTTTGCAGAACAGAGCCCCAGGGAGCTTAAATGACCCTCTTATGTCCCTACCGGCATGTTGTCTCCCCAACGACTGTGACAATGTGGTCTACTCCATAGCCAGAGGAACCCGGTGCGAATCCCAACCTGCCACTTGCTAAAAAGCTGTGTGGCCTCAAAGAAGGCATAAACTATGGGGGCCTCAGTTTTCATATTTGTAAAATCAGGAGGTTGGGCTAGATGACCTCCAAGACCCTTTCAGGCCCTGAACTTTGGAATTCGTGTGGCCTAAAAGGCAGAGCCAACTGCACATGCTGTTCTTTCCACTAAATTAAACACAGCATGAGATAAATCTGCAGCCACAAATGGGCCCAAGCTGAGAGGCAGACCCTCCTGTGTCTGGAGTAGGAGGCTACGCTCTCTCCATCTTTTATCTCACCTCCAAAGAGGTATGAAAAAGAAAGCCAGTCTGCAAAACCAACGCACCCATTCCCCACCCCTGTCTGGCAACATGTGCCCTACTCCACAAGCACAGTGCCCCACCTCTGCCCAAAGGGGACCCGTGTGGATGTTGTCATCTCTAGGAACAAACTCAACTTGGCCCAGAGAGAAGGGGTGGGGGCTTCCCCTTTCTTTTCCCTTTCCGTCCTCCAAGCGCCATTATTATAGTCCTTGTGTCTATTTCCCCCCAGTTCTACTTCCTTCCTTCTGCATCAGTTCATAGTATTTCCAACTGGAAAGACCTTTGCTGTGCCACCATTCTTTTAGTCACGCCCAACCCATTCATGACCCCTTTTGAGGTTTCCTTGGCAAATAGACCAGAGCGGGTGCCATGTCTTTCTCCAGCTCGTTCAGCAGATGAGGAAACTGTGGCAAGCAGGATTAAGTGATCTGTCCAGGGTCTCGCAGTGTCTATGTGTCTGAGGCTATATTTGAATTCGGGTCTTCCTGATCTCAAGCACAGTGTTCTATCCACTGTGCCACCTGGCTGCCAGAAGGGCCTTTAGAGACCATCTAACCTAACCCACTGAATGTACAGATGGAAAAAAAAACCCAAGGCCTAGAAAGTTTGTGACAAGTAGGCCAACTGGTGAACCCCCTCACTTTACAGAAGAGGAAACTGAGGCCCAAGGAAGGGAAGGGATTTGCCCAAAGTCACACCTGGGATCCTAGATGTAGATCCATAAAGGGGGACCTCAGAGGCCATCTAGCCAAACCTCCTCACTTTACAGATGAGGAAACTGAGGCCCAGCAAGGGAAGTTGACATAACTAGTAATCATCAAAGGAGGAGTTTAAACCCAGGTCCTGTGACTCAAGAGTGTCTTTTGCACTGTACCAGGCTGCCCTCCATAATGGATTGGTTAGAGCGCTCCTTGAAATGTCTGTATTCTGTCCCTTTCCCACTCGTTATCTTCGCTAAAGTGTTTGAATTTCCTGCCGTGTCTTTTGGGGGGGGGGTTGACTTTTCTAGCTCTGTGGAAGTTCTGATCTTTGTTCTAAGTGGTCGGCGATCTGCCTGCACACAAACGGCCGTCTCAGACATGACTCGGGCGTCAAGAATGGGATGGTTCCTCTCTGTAAAAAAAGGTAAAAATCAGTTTCATTTTCCAGGCTGTTCTGTGATGTGTGCCATGCCTGGCGCTGGCTGCTCTAGTAATAGAAAAAAGTATTTGTGACCTCTAGGCGGGTAGCTTTGTTCCGGGCCCCTCTCCCTCTCCCGTTCCTGGTCCATATTTTCCAGTAGAGCCTTCCTCTCCGTGCACATCTCTCCCCACCTTGGTACTGAGGTCACCAAGTCTCCGAGTTCGAGGTGAGGGTGGGGAGCCAGAGGCAGGGATTGGGAACAGCCTTTAAACCACGCGTGGGATTTGATGGGTGGCGGCGCTCATTTGTTTCCGATTCCAAGGCCGGGCCTGGAACATACTCTCAGAGCATCTGTTGGTTTCGTTGGAAGGGGCTCGTGGAGGGGAGCCTTTCTGGAAGAGGGCGCAAGAGCAAGGGCTGCTAGGGAGTGGAATGGAAAGAGCAGCAGGCCTCGAGTCGTCGGGAGATCTGGGGCGACCGTGGGTGAGCTGTTCACTCCACTTGCCGCTCTTCTGCCTTGGAAGTGATACTAAGACGGAAGGTGAGCGTTTAAGAAAATTCGAATAAATTACAAGAGCACAATTAAGAGGGTGGTAAAGTCAAAGGCCAGACAGTGTTGGTACTGGCGTGTCTGCGGAGCAGCAAAAGCCAAAGGGCTGAGAAGAGATACGAGAGACCCAGAATTCCTCTGCCCCTTCACTCTCTGCGACTATTCTTTTCAGGGTGGCCCTTTCCCATAGCACTCCACCATGAGATGACCAAATGTCCCATGAAGTATTGTTTCTTGTTGCCTTTGGGCACAAGATGAAAACAAACTCTGTTTGAAGACAGGGAGGTCCAGGGTTCAAATTTGGCCTCCAACATATCCCAGCTGTGTGACCCTGGGCAAGTCACTTCACCCCCATTGCCTGCCTAGCCCTTACCACTCTTCTGACTTGGAACTGATACCTGGTACTGTTTCTAAGACAGAAGGTGAAGGTTTGTTTTTTTTTTTTTTAATAAATAAATAAAACATATCAGTCCACCGGAGGACCTAGGCTCAAATT
>NW_025397435.1:0-1058 GCF_016433145.1 Gracilinanus agilis | reverse complement strand
GAATGTATCATTGTCATGTGCTGCTGAAAAGAAGGTATATTCCTTTTCGTCCCTATTTATTTTTCTCCATATATCTATTAACTCTAATTTTTCTAGGGTTTCATTCACCTCTTATACCTCTTTCTTATTTATTTTTTGGTTTTATTTATCTAGATCTGATAGGGGAAGGTTGAGGTCCCCCACTAGTATGGTTTTGCAATCTATTTCATCCTTGAGCTACACTACTACTACTACTCCTTTAGAAATTTGGAAGCCATATCGTTTGGTGCATACATATTGAGTACTGATATTTCTTCATTGTTTATACTGCCTTTTATTAGAATGTAGTTACCTTCCCTACCTCTTTTAACCTTACCTATTTTTTACTTTGGCTCTGTCAGAGATCATGATAGCCACTCCTGCCTTCTTTTTCTCATTTGAAGCATTTCTATATATTTCCAACACATCACAGCAGCAAGAGGTAGAAAGAGAAACACCATTTAAAATCACCCTAGACAGTATAAAATACTTAGGAATCTATCTAAAAACAAACACCGGAGTTTTACGAATATAACTACAAAACACTTTCCAAACAATTAAAACTAGATCTAAAACTGGAAAAACATTGAGTGCTCATAGGTAGGATGAGCTAACATAACAAAAATGACCATTCTACCCAAATTAATTTACTTATGTAGGGCTATACCTATCAAACTACCAAAAACCTTTTTCACTTAATTAGAAAAAAAACTATGACAAAGTTTATTTGGAAGAACAAAAGATTAAGAATACCAAGGGAAATAATGAAAAAAATGTGAAGGAAGGTGGCTTATCAGTACCAGATATTAAGCTATACTGTAAAGCAGCAGTCATCAAAACAATATGGTACTGGCTAAGAAACAGAAGGGAGGATCAGTGGAATAGACTAGGGGTAAATGACATCAGCAAGACAGTGTATGATAAACCCAAAGAGCCCAACTTTTGGGACATGGATCCACTATTTAACAAAAACTGCTGGGAAATTTGGAAAACAATATGGGAGAGATTAGGTTTAGATCAACATCTCACACCCTACACCA
>NW_025397434.1:0-2959 GCF_016433145.1 Gracilinanus agilis | reverse complement strand
AAGCTGTCGAGTGTTAAAGACTTCTTTTTTTTGTTATTATTCTTTCTCTTCTGAACTTCCTGTGACTGATTAGCCATCATTAGCCCAGCAGCTTCTCAGGTTTATCCTCGCGCTCAGTGTCTGTCAGAGATCTATTGGCTCCTGAGGTCTGAGTTCTAGTTTTTTCCAAGGTCAAGCCCCCTGGTGGACTCCCTTGCTTGATCCTCTGCAGGAGGTTCCTTTACAAGTCTCAGGGAGCTACTTCCACAGTCGTATACCCGTCTGCACTGGTTCCCCACTTAGGCTTTAGTTCCTGGCTGTGTCTGCCTCCACCCACGCCTCTGCTCAGCCGGCACTCTGCGCCCAGCGTCCTGCTCCCGCGCGCTCAGATTTCGCGTGCCTTTTTTGGCTTAATGGGGTCCTAAGTCTTGCTGCTCTCAGGAACAGGTCCCGCAGCTGCCAATGACTCGATGGGTGCCCCAAACTTGCTCTATTTCTTTTTAGCTGGCTCCCGAGCTATAGTTGAGTGTGGAGGGGGTGGGGGTGGGGCGGTTGCTCAGCCCATGATTTAGTGAGAGCCCTTTATAGCATGGAAATGCCTCGATTCCACGTACCTTCCACACTGTGCCCTGTTGTGGGGTTCCTCCGTTCGTCTGGACTTGTTTTTATGTCCCCTTGAGGAGTTTTGTGTGTTTCGGTCAGGAGAGGTTAAGAGCTGCTTCTTACTCTGCCGCCATCTTAACCCGGAACTCCCACTAGCCTATTTTTTAACTCTTTCCGTCAATAAATGTATGTCAAATCAACAAGCATTTAGAGCAAGAGATACAAGTCTCAGTCTCTGTCCTCAAGAAACTCACTGTACTGGAGGAGACAACATGCTAACTATACCATGTATAAACAAGATGTATACTTAGTAACTTGGATGTAATCTCAGAAGGAGAACAAAAGACAGAATTTTAGCCAAGACTTAAAGGAATTCAGGCAATCCCAACTTTGGAGACAAGGAATGAAAACCTTCCAGACATCGGGGACTGCCAGTGAAGATGCCTGGGAAAAAGTCAGAGTTACAGGTCCCAGGAGTACTTGAGAAGATAGTGTTAGCAGACTAAGGGGGCCAGGTTTTAAAGGGCTTTGAAAGCCAAATATTTGGTCTTGAAGGTAATGGGACTCTAAGGGAGTTTACTTGCACTCTAGGAAGAGCACTTTGAGGGATGAAGGGAGGATGGACTGGAATGGGAAGAGACTTGGGGCAGAAGACCTGCTAGCAGAGATGATGAGAGCTCTGTGTGGAATTAAAAGACCTTCCTAGCCTAGCCTCTTCCTTCCTTTCCAGTCTTCTCACACCCTACTCCCTAAAAGTGTTGGGCAACCTTTTGAGCTTGGTGTGTCAAAATTCACCAAAAAAACAAGCATAACTCAGGTGGTGTGTTACTTTGAGAAAAAAACCCCATAATTTCATGATATTTATAGTTTAAATAACAAAAATATATAATTGTAATATATAACTATATAATGTAATATGTAATATAAACTATATAACTATATAAACCAAAATAGGTAAATTAATATAGGTACAATTGTCATCTATAGCACACAAAGTGTCCATACTACACTACAGCAAATGTTTCATCCTCGGCATGCAGTCCCATACTTCTCTGTATGCAGCGTGTCAGCGAAAATGGCCATGTGTCAGGTGACACATGTGTCATAGGTTTACCATCACCACCCTAAAACATACTCTTCCATCCAGTGATGCTGGCCATGAACAAGACACTATCTCTGGGTTCCAGGCATTCTCTCTGGCTGTCCCCCCATGCCTAGAATGCTCTCCCTCCTGTACTTTGACTATTGACTACTGACTTTACTGGCTTCCTTTAGGTCTCAACTAAAATCCCATCTTTTATTGACAGCCTTTCCACTATTATTTCCTATTTATCCTGCATATAGCTTGCTTTGTATATATTTGTTGCATGTTGTCTTCCTCACTAGGTTGTAGGCTCCCTGAGGGGAGGGATTGTCTTTTGCTTCTTTTTGAATCCCCAGTGCTTAGCATTAACATAGTACCTGACACTTAGTAGGTGCTTAATAAATGTTGAGTGATTAATTAGGGCTGTGGTAATGTTAGAATAGAGAAGGGGGCATATGGGTACAAGAGATGTTTTCAAGGTTGGACTTGGACTTGGCAATAGATTGGAAATGGGAATGAGGGGTGGGAGGAAGATGAGAAAGTGTGGAGTTCAGATTGGGTAAAAATTTACTTAATTTCCTTGTTTATGAAAGAAACTTTAAAAATCAAACCAAGACACCACTTAAGTAACACATAATGTGACCTGATTATGTTTTTAAAGTGTTTCTCTTTGTAGAAATTTTTTTTATTTTAGTTATTGGTATATTCAGAATTTAATATTACCATAACTACTAGGGCAGCCAAGTATCTGGCCTAGAGTTTAAATCCATCAGATACTTAGTTGTGTGACCCTGGACAAGTCCCTTAACCTTGTTTGCTTCAGGATCTTCATCTATAAAATGGGCTAGAGAAGGAAATAGCAAGCCATTCCAGTATCTTTGACAAGAAAATTCCCAAAAGGATCACCAGAAGTCAAACATGATAAAAACAACTAAACAACAAGTTAAAAGTTCTTTGGAGTTCCTGTGACTATTATGGTTAAAACCTTGTGGCGTTTTTTTTTAATGGTTTGTTACCATTGAGTGATGTAGAAGAAAGTAATTTATTATTCTCAATATATATAAGAATAATAGTAGTAAATTACCCCAGTGCAAGTTAGTAAAGCTGGTTCCCCACCATGCTTCTCCTTTCAAGACAAGATTATTCCACCCCATCCTTCTCCCTGCAGGACAAAATTACCCTACCCCATTCAAAATACAAAGACCTCTTAATCTGCTTTGGTCTGAGGGAAACAGTAACACACACACTCTCTCTCTAATATATATATATATATATATATATATATATATATAT
>NW_025397433.1:0-4631 GCF_016433145.1 Gracilinanus agilis | reverse complement strand
CCTTCCTTCTGTTACCATTTGCTAGGCACTAGGAATACAAAGATGGAAATAAATTACAATTTGACCAGAGCCAAGTCACAATGCAAAACTAACCTGTCTTTACTTCCCCTTTAACCTAGTGATAAGAACAAGTTTTCAAAGAGAGAATTAAATACTCAACTTCACTGGCAACTGTGTCACTGTATCCCATGGAGAAATGACATATTTGTCTTTGCTTGATTATCACTGCTGCCCTACATTCACCTTCATGGTAGTTCAATTAAAAATTCCAGCATCTTCCAGCAGATACACCTGTTTACTGCCAAACAGTGACCCTCCTATGTCAATTATAAATACTCTTCCATTCTTGGGTTAGGTCTAGTTAAATTCCCTCTATGGAATGGCCACCATGTGGCATGAAGCACCTACTATGTGCCCACCAGGGAGCACCTACTGATCCCCAGAATCGCACTTTTCCATCTGACTCCTAATAGGGGGAACCTTTCCCTGTTCTTGACTGATCAGGTTCCCCTTGCCCACATCTGTTCTGTCCTTCCTCCCAGGGTGGGTGCTCCTCCAGTCCCCAATGCAGAGGGAAGAATGGACTAGAGAGGAAATTTGAAGACCTCGTTGATCACTCCAACTTTGATACTTGCTGAGTGTGTGATCTTTAGTCAGTCCTGAACCTTTTCCAAGTACTTCACCAATCAAAGCTACCCAAGACCTAAGGTCACATTGGTCAGTAAGTGGCAAAACTAGGGTTAAACAGAGTGTGGAGAAAAGATTGTTAAGTTTAGAGTCAGAGAAACTGGGTTTGAATCCTGCCTGTAGTCTCAACAGCCTAAGGGATCTTCAGCAAGCAATCACCTTCTCTCTCTAAGCCATAGCTTTCTCAGTGGAAAAGGAGGGATTCAGACTAGATGGCCTCTGAATTCCTTTCCAACCCAACAGAAAGGATACTATTTTGAAAGTAGCTTTTTGGGCAGTTAGGTGGCACAATGGATGGGGGCCTGAGGTGGAGAAGACTCCTCTTCCCAAGTACAAATCTGGTCTTAGATACTTACTAACTGTGTGATTTTGGGCAAGTCACTTAATACTGTTTGCCTCAGTTTCCTCATATGTCAAATGAGCTGGAGAAGGAAATGGCAAATGACTTCTGAATTTTTGCCAAGAAAATCCCAAATGAGGTCACAGAGTCAGACACAACTGGAATGAATGAAGGGGGTGGCTAGGTGGTGGTTCAGTGGATAGAGAGGCAGGCCTGGAGACAGGAGAGCCTGGGTTCACATCTGGAAAAATGCTGAAGGGGGAAGGTGAGTGGCTTAGAGGATAGAAAACCAAGCTTGAAAATAGGAGGTACTGGACTCACATCTGATCTTAGATACTTCCTGGATATGTATCCTTGGGCAAGTCACTTAACCCCCATGGTCTAACCCCTATTGCTCTTCTGCCTTAGAATCATAGTGTTGATTCTAGACAGAAAATAAGGGTTTAAAAAATGACTGAAAACTGAATTACAAGCCAGGTCACACTCTAGAGATACAAACCCAAAAGTCAGAGAAAAAACTTCATGTAGGAGGTGGCCCTTGCACTGAGTCTTGAGGGAACAAATAGTTTCAAGAGCAGGAAGTGAGGAGGGTAGGATGTAAAAAGAGATAGAAGTGATAAGATCTGGTAATTTATTAGCCATTCGCATGAGCGAGTGTGAAGAGTCAACTATGACAATGCAGTTGAGAACATGGATGACTTTGAGAATTGTAGTGCCCTCAACAGCAACTGGGGAGTTTGGGAAATAGGAGGGTCTGGGGGGAAAGACAATGAGTTCTATTTTGGACACATTGAGTTCGAGATGTCTATATGGGTCGTCCATTTCAAGATACTGAAAAAGAGCTCAGGAGACAGACAAGGGCTGGGTATATAGACTTAGGAGTTAAGTGCAAAGAAATTCGAAAACACATGGGATGGAATGAGGTGTTATAGTAAGAGTATGTAGGTGGCTCAGTGGACTGAGAGGCAGGCCTAGAGATGGGAGGTCCTGGGTTCATATCTAGCCTTAGACATTTTCTAGTTGTGTGACCCTGGGCAAGTCACTTAATCCCCATTGCCTAACCCTTCGTGATCTTCTTCCTTGGAACCAATACATAGTTTTGATTCTAAGATAGAAGGTAGGGATTTTTGGAGAAAAAAAAAGAGGATGTAGAGAACTTAGAAGAGGACCAAGGAAAAAGTCCTGACTAACTAAGTAGCTAGCTAGCTAGCTAACTAACTAACTAACTGACTTTGACTAGTGAGTGTGATATGGATGATAATCCAGCAAAAAAAAAGACTGAGGAGGGTTCAGTAGGTGGCAGGAGAACTAAGAGATTAATGTCAAGAAAACCCTGAACAGAGAATATCTGGGAGGAGAGGAGGTGGTCAACAATGCCAGTTGCTGGAGAGAGGTCAAGAAGGAGGAGGATTGAGAATCAGTCCCTTCCCATTTGAAATGCAGGATTCCCTGCAAATCAGGTTGTTGGCTATACTTGGAAGCTTCCCATCTCCTGACTAGTCACCTGCCCCCTTGGACCTGGGAGATTGTTCTTGCATAGTACTTAGGATTACAAACTGTGGAGTAAGTCAACTGGGGCTGGAAAACAGGGAAACATCAGGTCACCCAACTCTGCAAATCAGCCAAATGAAATCACAAGCAAAGTAGGAGCTTGGCTGCTATCTCCCCTGTGGGATTAAGCCTTATCTCTCCACTCCAGTTCTCCTGGCTCCTCTTTTCCAGATAGAGCTGTCAAACCCAGCATTGTTCTTTGGCCAGGGATTTTTTTGGGTGTATAATAGTTATTCCTGCATTAAATCTTTTTTTTAGGTAAAAAACCCAAACCATTTCAATTTGCAAAGCCCACCTGCTCCTATAAACTGTGGGAATCTTCAACTCTGCTGAGAACAGATGCGGTTGTTAAGAAAATCAGTTCTAATCAGCCCATAATCCTAGTTTTCTCTATAGGACTTGCAGCTTGGAGGGTGTTCAATAAATGCTAAATGATTAACCAAAGGGGATCATTTAAGGGGAAAAAAGGAAGAAAGAAAAGTAAAGAGAGCTGTCATGGAGCTATACCATAAAGTTGTTAGTATCCATAATGAACTCCAAGCCAGTTCCTTGGAGAGATCATTTTGAGCCTTCTGGGTAACTATTTCTGTAAAGGCTGGATGCTCTTGAAGATAACTCTGGAACTCGGGGTGTAGGTATGGGACAGTATGTCAGGAGGACATGACTGGTCCAGGACACCTCCGGAGGTGGGAGGTAGGGTGGCTAGAATTCCTGGACAAATAGCATCCGTTGAAGTTGGGGATCTCAGGCAAAGAGGGGGGATTCTCAGTTAAGGATGTCACACAGGCATTTCTGGAGGTGGTAAGTCACCTCGCTTAGCAAAACTTAATTTGGAAGAGTGGGATTTAACTTGGCATCATGGGATGGGAGACAGATGCTTTTCCGGGATCATGATGACACACTGTCAAAGAGATTTCTCTCCCCTTATATTTTTGCTTGTGCTCATCAGTAGCAGTTGGTGCTGCTGCTAAATTGCTATGTGACTTTTGGCAAGTCATTTCTCTTTCTGAGCCTCAGTTAACTCAACTATGAAATTAAGGGGCTAGATTGGCTGACCTCTATGGTCCTTTTCCAATAGTGGCATTCTGTTCTAAGAGACCTCGCAACCTCAAAAATTCCATATTTTAGGGTTGCTTCCAACCCTGATGCTTTCTGTCTTAGGGTCCCCCTTGCCAAACTCTCCAAGGTTCTTTCTAGCTCTGATCATTTCTGGTCTAAGATCTCTTCTGGTTATAAAAATTCTACTTTCTAGAGGCTAGTTAGCCTTGACATTTTATGTTCCGGTTTCCTTTCTTTCCAGGGGACAGGAAATCGACATGGCTCTCTGGCGTGTAATATATACTCTGCAAAACTTCAATGCTTCAGTCCTATAACGTGAAGTTTGGGCAGAGAAAAGTGTTCACCCCAAGCCTCAACAGCTATATCAGGCTAGTTACCAGCTGGCTGTGCCACTGCTCTCCAGACTTCCATAGCTAAATAGGGAGAGATCAAGCTGTTACCCCTTGGAGGAAAAGCTCCTTGCTTCAACATGTAGGAGCTAATGCAAGGCAGGCTTTCCAAACCTTCTGGAGAAAACACTGTCCTTTGCTTTTCATCTTGCTAGGGTTTGAAAAAGGTCTATGGTAATGTCTTAGCGCTTTGGAAGATAACCTATTATAGCCCTCAGATTTTTCTCCTGTTTCTGGTCTTTCCTCTTAACTATCACACAGCTGCCAAAATAATCTCATTCAGATACATATCTGACCATCCATTGTCCTGCTCAAAAAGTTCTAGTGGCTCCCCATTACCTCTAGCATAAAATACAAATACTTAAAGATCTTGGGAAAAGAGAGGGATCCCTAACTGATTTCTGGAGGCAGTAACACACCACACATAGCAAAACTTTGTTTAGAAGAAAATTCAAGCTGGTACCATGGAAAAGGAGGAAGGTGCCTTTGGGGGATCATGAATTTGGGGTCAAATATTTGACCTGACATTGAAGGACTTCTATAAGCTGGAGCCACCATATCTACCTTCTTCCCTTCTTCTCTTCCTCCCTCTCTATCTCCCTCCC
>NW_025397432.1:0-2929 GCF_016433145.1 Gracilinanus agilis | reverse complement strand
CCCCCCCCCCATGTTGTTTAATTGGCCTTGACTGAACAACCCATTTCCTATCTCTCATGATTTTATACTGGCTGTCCATCACACATGCCTGAAATTGTACTGACTCTTACCTTCCCCTTATAGCATTTCACTCTTCCTTCAATATGCTGCTGCACAAACACCAACAAGCCTTCCTGAAGCCAGTCCTCACAAATTGCTTGCGCCTCTCCTCTCAAATTATAATTTTATATTAACATGGCACTTTTTATTTATGCTGTATATTTAGACATACTCATCTCTTCCATTAGAATGTGACTTCTTTTGTGAGCAAAGGTTATTGCATTTCTTGGACTTGTATCTTCATTGTCTAGGACTGTGCCTAGTTCATAAGAAGCTCTAAGAAATGCTCATTGATTGGGAGATGGGTAAAAAACAGTTGTAGGCAAAAGACTATGATACAAAGGAGAATTCCAATAAAGGCAAAGGAATAAAATGCCATGAGAAATTCTAGGAAGACAAAGATTACTTTCAGCTGAAAAGAGCAGAAAAGCTTTCATGAAGAAGATAGCACAAAATAAACGGAGCATATCTATAGGGCAATATACTTAAGTGGAAATTTAAACCAAACCTTTATCATATTTTGTTATTTGGCACAAATCATTCCTGCTGATGGCTATGCCTCAGAGATTTTTATGTAGGACTTGGTATTTACTTTTATTTTCTACTGTAGTCTAGAGTGGTACATTTGAAGGGAACAACCTGTGGCCAGATATTGGGAGGAAGTGGAGTCTTTTTGATGAAGAGGCTTCCTGAAGGGAATTTACTTAATCTTTGAGCAGGTGGAGAGACCTTGGTGGTCATCTAGTCTACCATACCACTCAACAAGCCTTACTTGAAGATCTCCAGCCATCAGGAATGACTACTTCCTAAGGCAGCCCATTCAATTTTGGGATGGCTTTGTTAGATTTTCCCCAAATCTGCAATTTTCATCCCTTGCTCCTGGTTCTATTCCTGAATTGCCTTTACCCCCACCCCCCTCAAATCCTCCACTGAGGCAATGTGGTATAATGGAATGAGCACTGGATTTGGAGTCTGAGGTTCCACAACCCACTTCTGCAAAACACTTCATCTCTCTGGTTCTATTTACTTCTCTATAAAATGAGATTCTTGGACTAACTTCTAGTAACTGTCCCTGAGCTTGACATTCCATCCCGTCTTTATGTCTCTGCACAGGTTGTCCTGTAGGCCTAGCCATGCCTATAATCAGTCTCCTTTTAAGACTCTGCTTAGATGCCCATTCCTCTAACATAGTTTTCCTGATCCCTGCTCCATCCCCAACTTGCTGGTTTTCTGTTCACAAACTATCTTAATTCAGTGCATTTTTTTTTGCCCTTTGGGGAAGGCAAAGGACATTTAGGACAGAGATTCTTTGGTTTAGGACAGAGATGGTCTTTGTCTTTTTAGTCTCAGTGCTTAGCCCAATGCTTTTTACATAACATGAAGTTAATGCTGAATTGAATTTAAACCAAATTGGACTATTTGCTGAAACAGATACCCGCCTTTCCCTCCCCCTCTTTTCCTTTGCTATCATGTTCTCTGAGCTTGGAAAACTGTCCCCACCTGTTGAATTCCTACAAGTCATTTAAAGCCAAATTCAAATGTCAATTCCTGCTTTAAATCTGTCCTGGTTTCTGCAAAGACATAAACTGAAGTCTTGACTAAAGCCCAACTCCTCTTTGCCACTTCAAAACAAATATACCCAATAAAATGAAATTTTAAAAAAAAGGGGGGAAAGGAGTAAAACCCCAACAGGAAAACGAAAAGAAAGAGAAGATGAGTGAGCAAAAAAGAGGCCCCAGAACAAGAAGTAAACACAACATAAGAGCAAGCCTGAAATAAGAGACTAAAAGAATAAACACACTCAAAACCTCCAGCACGGTTCAAAATGACAGTAGTAGTTTTAAAGTTTGCAAAACGTTATACATTGTCTCATTTTATTTTTACAATAACCCAGTGAAGTGGTGCTATTCCTATCACTTTCATAGACAGTAGAAAACGGACTCAAAGATGCTAAGACTTGCTCAGGACTACACAGTAAACTATTTAAGAATTTGTACCCAGAGCTTCCCAACCCCAAATCCTATGCTCCATTTCGTAAGATATATAAAGGAATATCTAGGTGGGAATAAGAAAGGTGTCAATTCTCAAGTGATGGGGACTTCTTCCTCACCTTCCTCCCTCCCTCTCTAGCTTCCTTTTTTTTTTTTTTTAACCTTTACCTTCAGTCTTAGAATCAATACTGTGAATTGGTTCTAAGGCAGAAGAGCAGTAAGGCAATGGGGGTTAAGAGACTTGCCCAAGGTCACACAGCTAGGAAGTGTCAGAGGTCAAATTTGAACCTAGGACCTCCCATCTGGCTCTCAATCCACTAACCAACCCAGCTGCCCCCTCCAGCTTCCTTTCGGGTGCTGGAAAACCCATTAGAATATAAATTCCTTCATAGCAGGTGCTGTCTTTCTTCTGGTTTGTGTTGGTACCCCCGCTATGCACCTGGCACGAGTTAGAGAAAGAGAACTAATCAGAAACCAGTGTTTGGTGGTCCCAGAGCGGGCGTCTGTGGGGAGTTTTATGCTTTATCGAGTTTGGGCGCTCTCCAGCTGGAGGGAGTGGCCGAGACCAATCAATCAAAGAGATGAAAGAACAAACAACCGACCAACGGCAGGGACCTGGCCGGGGAGGAGTTTCCTGCCCGCGGACGCACCGCCCCCAGCTGCAATACTGGGACTAGGCGACCTCTAAACTCACTTTGGACAGCGGCACAACGGAGCTCCGCCCCCTCCAATCTTCTCCAATTCGGGGACGGTCCTGCTCCCCCTTCCGCTCCAGCACCGCCCCCCACGCTCTTCCTCGGCCAATCGCCTGATCAAGCCTCAGAGACTCAATCCCACCC
>NW_025397431.1:0-1476 GCF_016433145.1 Gracilinanus agilis | reverse complement strand
CTTCTTCTTCTTCTTCTTCTTCTCCTTCTTCTCCTTCTCCTTCTTCTCCTTCTCCTTCTCCTCCTCCTCCTTCTCCTCCTCCTCCTTTCTTCTTCTTTCTCCTCCTTTATCTTCCATCTTAGAATCAATACTGTGTATTGATTCCAAGGCAGAAGAATGATAAATGCTGGGCAATAAGGGTTCAATGACTTGCCCAGGGTCACACAACTAGGAAGGCTCTGAGTCCAGATTTGAATCCAGGATCTCCCATCTCTAGGCCTGGCTCTCCATCCACTGAGTCACTCAGTTGCCCCACAACAATCTGTCTTCTCAATTTATCCTATTAGACTGATTTCTCCTTATTCTCATTCATACACTCTATGTTCCATCCAAACTGGCCTACTTGTTCTTCCTGCTACAAGGCACAGCATGTAACACATGCCATGACCCGGCATGGGCTCTCCACGGGCCCAGGATGTTCTCCCTTCTCATCTCTGCTTCTTGTAGTCCCGAGTTCCCTCCAAAGCTTCATCTACTACATAAGGCCTTTCTCATCTCCACCCAGTGAGCAGCATTCTCTGGCTATAAAATCACCTTGTGTTTACTTGAATAGATTTGTATTTATTTAATCTACGTGTGCTCAGACTACTTCCTAGAGAACATATATTCCTTGAGGACAGGAACTGTTTTTGTCTTTATATTCCCCAGGTCCTAGCTCCTGCCAGGGCCTTACACATGGTAGGAGAAGAATAAATGTTTGTTGAATGAATGAATAAATAAATAAATACACCATTATATGCGCCAACTGATGGAGCATACTTTACATCTGTGGATCACAGACCAAATAGGAGCTGGAAAGCATCTCCTAGGCTAGGTAGGCCGACTAATGAACAACTTTTATGTATTGATACTGGCATTCTGGGGGAGGTAAGAAGCATTTGGCATAGATCCCTCCCCTCAGGGAGCTTATATAGTCCAGATGGGGTGCCAAAACTAACACACAAAACAATTAGAAAAATTAAATGTTAATACCAGGGGGAAGTTAGGTAGCTCAGTGGATTAGATATGGGGGGTCCTGGGTTCAAGTATATCCTCAGACACTCCCTGGCTGTGTGACCCTGGGCAAGGCACTTAACCCCCATTATCTAACCCTTACCACACTTTTGCCTTGGAACCAATACACAATATTGATACTAAGACAGAAGGTAAGGGTTTAAATGAAATGTTGATAAATGGGATACATACAATAATTTGGGGTACCATAAGAAAAAGAGTATTGGTCTTGGAATTGAGACTTCAAATTGAAACTCTGACACTAGCTGTGTAAGTCACTTTACTTTTTTGACCCTCCATTTTCTCATTTGAAAAATGGCAATAGTTGAATTCCCTGCCTTACACAATTGCTATAGGAAAGTAATTTTGTGAATTTAAAAGCACTCTAAAAACAAAAGCTATTAGGAACTATTATTATAAAAGTAAATTATAAAATATATTAAT
>NW_025397430.1:0-3298 GCF_016433145.1 Gracilinanus agilis | reverse complement strand
TACGTTCTCCCCCCTCTCGACGCTCCCTCGCACGCTTCTGCCCACCACACGCTCTCCCTCCTCCTGACGCTCTTTCCCCCAACCCCCACAGTCAAACGCTGTCCCCCGACTCCCGATCCTCTTTCAGACACTCCCACCCACAGCCCTACCTGGCCGTCCTGTTCTCGCCAGCTCCAGGATTAAAGAAACTGACTGTTGAATGCCAGATGTCCGCAAGTCCCCGGATTCCCGGGACTGCTTTAACTATCTGTATCGCCCGGGCTCCCGCCCGGTTCAGACACTATTGCAGCCTTTCTACCCAGTAGGGCGTACGTGGGTGAAGGCGGGACCCGTTCTCCTTTCGGGAAGGCTTAGCCCAAGGTCATGATGTGTGTCAAGGGCAGAGCACAGGGCCCCGTGTCCCGAAGGGAAGGTTTCACGCAGAGCGCAGAAATGGAAATACTGTAAATGCCGAGGCGGTCATGCAGGCTGTCTGAGTAAACCGACCCGGCCTGGCCCTGGATTGACTCATCCACCTGCGCCCCTGCTTGGGGCTGCTCCCTGCAGACACCAGCGAGGCAATGCTGGGGAGCTGGGCGGCTTCAAGCCACCTGAGCCCGTCTGTCCTATGAAGTCAGGGATGACCTGAGCATCCCAAGATCTCAGATCTAAGTTGAGCTATCTTTCTTCTAACTAATCTTGAGAATGAAGCTTTATCCCTTATAAAGTGTGCCCACAGGAAGGCATTGCTTTAAGTGTTTTTTTCAAAAAACTTGATTTTTTACCAGTAAGAAAATACTAATTATACTAAGGAAATTATAATTTGAGATAAATTGAGGCCATACTTTAACATTTAGGGGAGAACAATAACAAAATAATGACTAAAGTTTAAAAAAAAAGTCATTTTTGCTTGTAACATCTTTGCCTGAGCACAGTGCCTGGCATATTATAAATGAATAATAAATTTGAATTAGATTGAACTGAAATGGGATTGTAGGACAGGTCTAAAATTAAATGTCCTTGTACATATTTCACATTAGTAGATGTATACTCTACTCGGTTTATGTTTTTGTAGCATAGTTTGTGACTTTGTGGCACCCACTTCTAAAGGGATACATTGGAAAGCTTTGATAAGTTCCTAAGGACTCATGGTGAAACAAGCTACTCACCTGAGAGAGAGGGCATGGACTTAGTCCAGACAGAAACATAATTTTTTTGGACATGGACAATTCAAGAATTTGTTTTGGCTTTTCTTGTTTTCTAATTTGGGGGAGTCAGGGATGGAAGGTGGGAAAAAGGGAAAGTAGAGAATCATTTGAGAAAAAAATATAGGTCTCTGGATCAGGGACATCTTTCTCCTATACTTCCAGGACACTTTGCAGTGTTGATAACCCTAAAGAATGTGCTATATAGGTTATTTAGAAAGCAAGAAACTCTACTTTTATACTAGCCTATATCACAAATTAATTTTTTAACCAAAGAGGCTAACACTAAATTATTACAATAATGTTGTGGAGGAGAGAAGACATACTGAGCTGATATTTGGACCCAAAACACTTCCTAAATGCAGCCTAAACCACATGAAAATGTAGTGCCTATCTAATTTTTAATTTCTTGATGTATTACTGAAAAAAATGTAACATGTAAAATCTGTATCAGATTGCTTGATGTCTGAGGGAGAGGGGAGGGAAGGAAAAGAGGGAGGATCCGATTTAGAACTCAAAACAAAAAAAAATCAGCATTAAAAATTATTTTCACATGTGAAAGGAGAAAAATAAAATATTATTTTTAAAAAAAAGGGCAGCTGGGTAGCTCAGTGGAGTGAGAGTCAGGCCTAGATACAGGAGGTCCTAGGTTCAAACCCGGCCTCAGCCACTTCCCAGCTGTGTGACCCTGGGCAAGTCACTTGACCCCCATTGCCCACCCTTACCACTCTTCCACCTATGAGACAATACACCGAAGTTAAGGGTTTAAAAAAAAGAAAAGAAAAGAAAAGAAAATTGTACCGACATGTAATCTGGGCAGAAAATTTTTAAACTTAAAAAAAAAATGTATAAACTTTTTCTGATTCAACATGTGACCTGTGAGGGTTCATATGGACAGTTAAGTGGCTCTGGTTGCTATTTGACTCCACAGTTAAAGAACATGAAAATAAATAGTAATAGAAGGGAAGATTTTTGTTAGTTTTGTTTTTTACAATCAAGGTTTCTAAAAGTAATGGCTTCTATTATCATTCTCCCATGAAAACTGAGTTTTCTTTTCTCATCATTGTCCCATAGAAATGACAAGTGAATATTTTTATGATCCTTAATTATCTTTTTAAGGGAAAGGATTTGTAGAATTTTTCAGATTTATATCAGTATTTTCAGTTGTGCTATGTGTTTATGAGTTAACAAAACTTTCTTCATAATTCCACAAAGTAAACACTTCTGCTTTGGCCTTTCTTTTCAGCTCTTTGAAGTGCAGATAACATATTCTCTAAAATCAAAAAGAAAACTTTCCTTAAGGCAGTTTTACAAATTAAGTTGGGTGCCCCACTTCTTCCTCTACAGATAGGGAAAGCAAAAAGCAGTGACCCAGATTATTGGATACTTTTCAATATGACTCCCACAAAAATAAAACTATTTTTTTCTATTGAAAATAAATTTCAGAGGCAGCTAGATAATTAAGTGGATTGGGAGCCAGGCCCAGAAATGGGAGGATCTGGGTTCAAAGGTGGTCTCAGACACTTCCTAGACATATGACCCTAGGCAAGTCACTTCAGTTGCCTAGACCTTTCTGTTCTTGAAGATAAAAGATTTTTTAAAAGTTCAAAATCAGAATTAACACACATAACAAATTCTCTCCAATAGTCAGATCAGCACTGTAATTATTTAGTAGGCCATACAGAAAAGGAAGTTAAATTTGCATCAGCTCATGTGTAATTTCTAAAGGTTCTATCTCACCTTTACTCTTAATCAGCCTAAACTCATAAGTCAGTTTAGTTGTATACTTATACTGCTACTGCATTTGAATTTGAAATGTGTGGATTCAAAGCTGAATAATCTTTATATCTGAGTCCAAAGGACCATAATATCTGTTATATTTCTCTTACTTTACTAATTGTAATAAGTTAGTTTTCCCCAAAATAGCAAGTTGGAAAAACTGGGGTAACTTTTCTAAAATGTTGATGATTCTAAAACTCTATAATCATTAAAATTTTTCAAATGCTTATACACATGCCCAGATCACTCTCATCCTTAGAAAAAACTTTCATTTGATTCTACCACTTCCCTCAAGGGACTCTTTTTCCTCTCCTCTCCTCTCCTCTCCTCTCCTC
>NW_025397429.1:0-1477 GCF_016433145.1 Gracilinanus agilis | reverse complement strand
ATTAATAATAATAAATTTTAATATAAAATTCAAAATAGCGAGGGGAAAGTCTATTTTCAATACCCAAGTAGTTTTTACAAAAATTTATTTTGTCCATAAGTAATTAAAAAACTAGTTCTTTCAATATATTTGGTGCCCCAAAAATTATCATAATAAAGACCCCATTTTGTAATAAAGTAATGCAAACTGAATTTTGAAGTAGTCTATTCTAAATATCATTTAGAAACAAAAATCCTACTGATTTCTCAATGTCATAATTGGTAGAGGGAGAAGTTATGTTTCATTTCTTTTTAAATAAAAAATAAGTCCTTGGAATGACAACAGTTTAGTAATTTTTCCAACCTGAATTTTTAGCCAAGATTTCTTTAGAATGTTATGGAATTCTAGGAAAAGTTAGTAGAATAAACTGTTAAGATTTAGATTGTACCTTTATATCTGTTCTACTGGAAAATGAAAATTAGACTCTTCTGTCAGCTTTCTAAGCCCATTCCTTCCAATCTATTTAAACCAGGCTTTAAAATGCTTTCTGAAAATAATAACAATCCAGCCCACATTCAAGTTTGGTTATTTTGAACATAAAATGTAAGTGCTCAAATGAAACACACACACACATACTCATATATATATTCATACACATACACACACACCAGGAAAATTCCTGTTTTTTAAGAAGCTCAATCTCTCATCAAAAGAATTTTGCTGGGGCAGCTGGGTAGCTCAGTGGATTGAGAGCCAGGCCTAGAGACAGGAGGTCCTAGGTTCAAATCTGGCCTCAGACACTTCCCAGCTGTGTGACCCTGGGCAAGTCACTTGACTCCCATTGCCTACCCTTACCAATCTTCCACCTATAAGTCAATACACAGAAGTTAAGGGTTTAAAATTAAAAAAAAAAAATTTTTTTTTGCTCCACTAAGCAAAGGTAATAATTCTTTTTATGGAGAAAAAACAAAAGCACCAACTGACTTGCAAACCATAACTAATTACAGTGACATGTTTTATTCCATTTCATTCAAAAAGATTACCACAATTATTTCTTTATAGATCTTCTTATTTTTTAAATCTGGTAGATAACAAATAAACCCTCTTTATATGTAAATGTGGGTTTGTTCCTTAAAGAGAAATTTTGCTAGACAAACTGAATAACTATATGACCATGAAATATAAAAATAAACTGCATCAATTTAAAATCTTGGATTTAATAAAGCAGCTAAATATGTACATATATATATATATAACATATGTGTGCTTGTGTATGAGAAGCCATCTCTGTATTTCTCCCAACACCACTGCATACTGACTTCTAAAGAGTTAAAGGGCATGTTTCTTCTTCTCTAATGTGGCAATTAATGCTAATTTCCCTAAGTCTGCATTTTTGTACTTCTAAACTGTACAGCATATATGGAAAAATAATGGGTAGACACTGATTATTTCAGCCTCACCAGTCAATCCAGAAAGCTAGCATAGACATTTTCATTGA